>NC_068990.1:59286698-59296963 GCF_001194135.2 Octopus bimaculoides | reverse complement strand
CAAGAATAAGGGCAGAGAATCGTCAATTAATAATAGAATTAATAATTAACAATTTTGCCAAGTAGTTCAGTATGAAAAAAACCTTTATCGGTAAAACTATTTATCATTATATATATATGTGTGTGTGTGTGTGTATATATATTACATCAAATGGATGTGTTATAAAACTACTATTCCGTACATACAATAACAGTCATACCAACAATCCAACATACCTTCATCATCAGCTGCCCCACGGATATCACTATGGTTTTGACACCTGGGCAGCACCTTTCAATCTGGCGGTGTCAACGTCACTAAAATAAGTGTTGTTTGGGAACAAACATACTTTAGATATCACCACATTCATTCAATCTTAATTTTAGGAAGGATTAAACGCTAACATTATTAATTAAACTACAACAAAAAAACACATTTCCTATATGTACAACAGTATCGGTAAATAAATTCAATAAGTAAACCTATAACTAACTCCTAAGTTATCTAAATATATATATGATTGGCATCTACACAGTTTCCATCTATGAAATTCACTCACTTGGTATTGGTCAGCTTAATACTGTAGTAGAAGACACTTGTCTAAGTATATCTACAAGGGGCTTACACATACACACACATGAGGGACTGAACTGCTAACTTAGGGGATGTAAATAAACCATTGCTGGTTGTCAAGTGTTGGTGGTGGAGAGCAAACACAGGTACACACATGTATATATATATATATATATATACATATATATATATATATATATATATATATATATATATATATATATATATATATATATATATATATATATATATATATATATATATATATATATATTTGAGAGAGAGAGAAATAGATATGCATACATGCATGTATGTATACACACACACACACACACATACACACACACAATCAGCATCTACACAGTTTCCATCTGCCACATTCACTCATAAGGCATTGGTCATTGGTCGACCTAAGGCTATAGTAAAAGATACCTGCTCAAGGTGCTGCACAGTGGGACTGAACCTGAAACCACATGGTAGCAAAGCGTACTTCTTAAGCAGTGCAGACATGCGTTGTTTTTTTTTTACATCCTCTTTTTACTAAATGTTTCTTTTCTTTATTCCTCACAGCTCTATTTACATATAATTATTTCCTAGTTATGCTAACTACCTTCTTTGTTTCTTTATTTTGAGCTGGTTTTTATTGATTTTTTTTCTTATTTTATATTAAGAAATTATTATTCTACGTCATTATTATGTTTTTACTTTCTTTATTTCTTCAGTAAATATTGGTGTAATTCTATTGCAAGCTCTATTGGAATATTGGCCTCGAACTCATTTTGATGATGGTCAAGGTAAGTCATTGGAATACTTACTTGCTTGCTTCATACTCTTGCTTGATGGGGGCTGGGGTCATCCCAGGTTAGTGGTCCCAGAGATGTCACCATATGTAGCACCGACCAGGTCAACTAGTGCTCTGTGGAACAGAATTGTGGCCCCTCTTGAAGACCCTGTCAAAAAAGGATTCACAGTTTTGATAGCAGAGCCCTTCAGAACCATCAAGAACGTCAGATGGTACCATCACATTTCCAGCAAAGAACTGTGTGTGCATGTGCATATCAGCCCACAGCCTTTCACCTCATAGACATCCATCTCACCTGCTTGTATGGATATGTCCTCCATTTCCCATTAGATCATCCTACCAGGGCTTTACTCTCATTTGACGCAGCAGCTCTGCACTGGATTGCTGAACATGATTGGGGAAGATCTTTAGAAGCTCAATGTCATCTAGCAGGATGCAGAGTCGTTGGAATTATTTCATTTTATATTTTATATACATACTCATTTAAGCACATCACTCTCTATGGCGCACAGGCCATCAAGGACTTTTCTCCATTGCTCTTGACTCCAGGCTATCTTTTCTGCTTCCTCTCCTACTTCTTGTTGGTTTTGAATTGTCACCACTGCTGTAATTTTGCTTTTTTTTTTCTAAGTAGGGGTGTGCAAGCCTGTTTTCACTTCTGGTCCCTATTCTTTGACCTGTCCAGCATGAGAAGCCCTACCTGGAGCTTGCATTTCACTTGCATAGTTCTCAGGTTCATTGAAACATACACGCCACAACACCACAAGGACTGGACCTTTTGAATTCTATATACCTGCAGTCAATTTTGTTTACATAGCACATGTTGTATGATAGCCATGTTAAATTTGCAACCAAGGTCTTATATTAATGTTAGTTCTGAGTGTTTCAGCTTTTGGTCAGAAGTTTTAAGAGTATTTTTTTAAGACCTTTTTAAAATTTAAGCTGTTAATAAAATGCTATTTTAATTCATTTTGAGTCTGTTCCCATGTTAGACTGATGTCTATATGAGGCAGTATTTTATGGATGGATGTCCTTCCTGATGCCAACCCTTACATTGTTTCCAAGTAACATATATTACTTTATCCTACTGGTCTTTGAAAGCACAGAGTGACATAATGTGTTGTCTGCAGGGAGTGTAAACATGGTATTACGATTTTGCTCAGATGGTGTAATGTGAAATCAACATGCACTTACACACTCTCTCACACACACACACACACACAGAGGTTTTCATACATTTTCCATCTACCAATCCCATTCACAAAATATCTGTTGGTCCCCAAGGCTATAACAGAATATGGAATGGATAAAGAAACGTCTCTAGTCTTTTCCATTTTAACATTGTAATATCAGAACTTAAGTTTATTATTGAACTCTAAGAAATCCTTGAAAAGACAAGTCACTCTTTAGCTTTTCTAGTGCTAATGCCATGTAGAAAGCACCCAGTACATTCTGTAAAGTGGTTGGCATTAGAAACCATGCCAAAACAGACATTGGAGCCTGATGCAGCACCTGACTTTACCAGCACTCGTCAAGCTGTCCAACCCATGCCAGCATGGAAAACAGATGTTAAATGATGATGAAGTATGATATTTTGACTCAAGTACACTGTCAGTAATGATAGCCAGGTTGATGACAGAATTTAGAGTTAAGCATCTGTTTTATGAATCCCTTCTGCTACATAACGATAATTGTCAGTATTTTATGCAATCAGACCACGTCACTCAGACATGACAAAACTGATGAATGTTTCAAAAGATATATCAATGGCAATATAGTGATTGGGGCTTCATTCTCTGATAACATACTGCCAGTTTAACCATTTCCGGTTTGGTTTGGTAACATTAGGATTGTATTGAAAGCATTTCACTATTTCTTTAAAGTGAGCAATTAGTTGCTCTACATTTATGAATATCACATGAAAATCTGTAACCTAGATTAAAGATAAATCATTGTATAGTTGGCACAGGCATAGCTATATGTTCAAGAAGTTTATTTCCCAACCACATGGTTCTGGGATCAGTCCAGTTGCGTGGTACTTTGGCAAGCATCATGTGTGTGTGTGCATCTATATATAGAGAGGGGGGTGTTCCCTTGGATTCCTCTGATAGACACTCTTTACCCTATGGATTCAGTCCTCAATAAACATTTAGACGTGTAAGTCTAAATCATTTGAGCACTACTAAGTGTTTTCTACTTTGTGTGTGTATGTATATATATATATATATATATATATACACAAACACACACACACACTCACACACACACACACACACACACACACACACACACACACAGAGTCTATGATCTCAGGTTGGCAAGAAAGTAATTTTGCTTTTCACAAATAGATAGAGTTACAATTTTTTTGAATGACTTTTGTCAGTGCTATGATTTTTTTCGTTTTGACATTTGATAGTTATTACTTTTAGCTTACTTTAGAAGCAAATTGCACGTAATTTTGTTTACAGCTGTTAGTTCAGTGTCAATTTTAACATGGAGTGCAAAAAATGAACATTTTCACCATATTTTGCTTTTTTATTTCTGTAAAGGCAGCAAGAAAGCTGCTGAGGCTCACAAAGAGATATGTGAAGTTTATGGTGTTGATTGCTTAAAAGAACATACATCAGAAATGGTTTTAAAAATTCCTTTCTGGAGATTTTCCACTCAAAGATGACCAACTGAAGTTGATGATGACCAAATCAAAACCATAATTGAATCTGATTGTCATATAACTGTGTGAGAGATTGCAGAGAGGTTAAATATATCACACACAACAATTGAAAATCACTTAAACTGTCTTGGGCTCGTTAAGAAGCTTGCTATTTGGGTTCCACATAAATTGAAAGAGATTCACTTAACACAGTGAATCAATATTTGCAGTATGCATCTCAAATGCAATGAAATTGATCTTTCTTTTTAAACGAATCATCACTGGTCATGAAAAATGGATTGTCTACAATAGCATCAATCGAAAATGATCATGATCCAAGCATAATGAACCAGTACAAACCACATTGAAAGCTGGATTGCATCAAAAAAAGGTCATGCTGTCAATTTGGTGGGATTACAAAGGTGGTGTGTATTTTGAGTTGCTTCCAAGGAACCAAATGATCAATTCAGATGTTTACTGTCAACAACTAATAAGACTGGTGGAAGAAATCAAAGAAAAACAGCCAGAATTGGTAAATTGTAAAGGAATCGTATTCCATCATGACCACGCTAGACCACACACGTCTTTGCTAACTCGTGAAAAATTATTGGAGCTTGGTTGGGAAGTGTTGTCACATCTACCATATAGCCCTGACCTTGCACCATCAGATTACCATTTATTTTGAAGTTTGCAAAATACTTTGTATGGTAAAACTTTCAATAATGATGATGACCTGAAATTGCACTTGCTTTAGTTTTTGGCTGAATAAGGACCAGAAGTTCTATGAGTGCGGAATCATGAAGTTGCCAGGAAAATGGCAAAAGGTCATCGAACAAAATAGAAAATGTATAATTTATTAACGGCCATTCTTTGTACATAAAAGAATGACTTTTATTTCATACTAAAAAACCGAAATTACTTTCTTGGCAACCCAATATATATATATATATATATATGAGCATGGGTATGTTTGTGTCTCCTTGTCTTGACATCACTTGACAGGATAGTTGTAAACAAGTGTCACTGTCATACTAGCTGTGTCATTTATTTTCATTATTCTGTGGGAACATGTCTGGCCCTGGGAACATATATTACCTCGCTTGGTGACAAATGAGGGTTGGTGACAGGAAGGGCATGCAGCCATCAAAAATCTGCTTCAATAAATTCCATCTGACTCATGCAAGCATGGAAAACTGGACATGAAAACAGTGATGATGATGATGATTGGTATGAAACTGATTATTGATATTTCATTTTTGTGTACTGTTAATAGATAACATTTTCTTTCTTCTTTCCAGAAATGGACATGAATGGCAGTGAATGTGTGGAGCGTCGGGGAACTGGTCCATATTTTAGTGTACCAGGACATACTCCAGTTATATTTAGGTAGTATTTTTTATACTGCATTCTGTTTGTAATATATTTTTGTCTGATAATGCACTTGTTTACATGTAACACATTCGTTTTTTTTTTGTTTGTTTTTTTTGTTTTGTTTAAACTTTTATATAGAGAAACAAAGTAAAATGGAATCCAGATATATGGTTACTTGTCAGTTCACATTACTGTATCAATTAGTCCTTTATCTGTGTATCGATTATTTTCATTGTTTGTGAATAGAAGCAGGGAATGACTAGAGAGGGAGAATAATTACATAATCAGAAAGGCATAATGCTTGTAAAGTGTGGGAAGGGAATGGACTGTGATGAGAATTCTTTTCTCTTCGTAAATAATACAGGAAATAAAAGCTATTGATTTTATTGCTGAAAAGTGAATTGGTGCAATAATGAATGTAAGTAGAATCAATTGATTGGGTTTTTGATATTCATTAAGTAATCACTATTGGAGGTAGTGTAATAGAAATGATTCTTCTATCCTTCTCTTCCAATTATAAACTGTGCACTGGTTGATTCCAACTGGAGACTACCACAACAAGGCTAAAGAGACTAGCAGCATTAGATCATCATCATCATATGTTCATTTTCCATGCTGGCATGGGTTGAACTGTTTGAAAGAAGCTGGAAAAGCCAGGAGCCTTACCAGGTTATTTGTTTTGGCTTGATTTCTGTAGCTGTGTGCCCTTTCTAATGCCAGTCACTTTACAGTGTACTGAGTGCTTTTTACATGGCACCAGCACCAGTGCGTTTCATGTGGCACCAACGCTACCAGCACCAGTGTTTTTTACATGAAACTAGGATCAAACAACTCCTTTACATGCAGTACCACACCACATTTTATTTGGCCCCTCTTGAAGATCTTGGCAATGAGGCTATATTAAGGTTTAGAGGAAGAGGGTCAGATTAGTGATCAGAGTTAAGAAGGGATGACGCTATTGCAGATAGTGGGGAAACGCCAGTCTGCTTGATGCAGAAGAATTTTAAGAATTACCTTTATCAGTGATGAATTATTATTGTGTTAATATTTATTTTCTACACCTTGTTGTTTTAATGTAGTGAGGCAGGGGGAAGGACCATGTTTCGTTTACTTTGCCGTGATGCTAGCGGAGAAACAGAGCAGCTATTACTAAACGAAACTATCCCACCATGGGTAGTTGACGTGGCAGTAAATGTAAGTATTAAAACCAGACTTCTTCCATTTCATGTCTCAGGATTGGAGATCATGCCAAAAACCAGGGTGCACTTTGCAGAGAAGTGATATCAGTGAGACAAAATATCAGTTTAGTATATAACCATGGGAATTGAGCTCTTTACCAGATCTTAATGAAATATTCATAAATTTGATGTTATGAACCACCAATTGTTATTGTTTGGTTGTCTTCCACTTTATTCAATTGGTCATCTTCACTTGATCATCATCATCATTTAATTTCCATTTTCTATGCTGGCATGGGTTAAACAGTTTGACAGCCCCCTCTTAATGTCAACCACCACATAACAGTGTGTACTGGGTGCTTTTTCCCACACCACCAGCACTAGAGAGGTTGCCAAGTAACTTGCAAGGCAGAAAAAGAACAGGGGAAAAGGAAAAAAGCTCCCACAAATTAGTGGTGGAGTAAAGGAGGTAAAGACCCCATTCAGTCATGAATGCTTTGGGATTGCACCTAGAATGTTACCCTCCAAGGCACAAATCTCGGCAAGGTTGTTTATGGAAGACCAGCAGTTGCCCATACATACCAGCCTCCTCTCTCCATGCTACCAATGTTACTCAAGAGAAAGGCAAAGGCTGATACAACTTGGCACCAGTGACATTGCAACTCATTTCTACAGCTGAGTGAACTGAAACAACATAAAATAAAGTGCCTTGCTCAAGAACACAACACATGGCCCAGTCCAGGCATCAATCTCACTACCTCATGACTGTGGGCCCAATGCTCTAACCACTGAGCCATGTGCCTCCCCAGTGGTGGGGAGGAGTGTTTAAAACAGAGAGGTGGCTTTTTGTCAGATATTAAAAGGTTAAAGTATGGTAGAGGAATACCCACAGGTGTCTTCCCATTCCTATATAATGTGGCTACCCCACATTATATAGGGGTGGGAAAAAGTAGTTGAAAAAGAGATATAGGACATTAGAAAAGAGAAACTTATGTCTACCTAATGTCTGTGTCTTCATGTCATCAATTATTTATCAGTGATAGATTTACTACATGACTGTTAGCTGAAGGTGGTTTCAATTGACATCATTGAAATGCTAAAACATGCAAGTAAATGCATTGTGACCAGCAAGGTATAACAACATCTGATAGTCTGGTTGGTCAAGTGATATACATATATATATATAGTTTCATGCTTTACATGGCAAAAAAGCATTCTAACCATGCTCTTTATACCAATCATGTCTATGTGTATCAGTGAAGGCATGTGGCTTAGTGGTTAGAGTGTTGGATTCATGATCATAAGATTGTGGTTTTGGTTCCTGGACCAGGTGACACATTGTATTCTTGAGCAAAACACTTCATTTCCTGTTGCTCCAGTCCACTCAGCTGGCGAAAATGAGTAATCTTGCGACAGACCGGTGTCCTGTCCAAGTGGGGAATATACATGCCATGAAAATCAGGAAATCAGCCCCTGTGAGTTTGTATGACTTGAGAAGGTTTCAGTGGGTGGGTATTTGTGGTTTAAGTTCTTTGTGAAGAGGATGTCCAGTTGTAATAGTTTTTTTTTTAGAAGATATTATAGGGTAGGTGTAAGAGGCTGGATCTGGCCAGTTTAAACATAAAACAGAATATTTAGGCTGGATATGGCCGGTTTAAATGCTAAAAGATTAATTTGATGTTTATGCCTCTGCTCACATATGGTCATAGATGTTTGGTAATGACTGAAAGAGAATGGTATTATTTCTTTCCTTTACTTTTTGTGATGTGTTACATTTCTGATTCTCATTTACAGAGAGCATCTCCCAAATTCAATAAAATTCCATTTTTTCTCCAACCACATGCAAGTATGGGAATAAAATTACCTAAAAAGTAAGCAACTTTTTCATTGATATATCTTTATTTTTTTTCTTATGCCATCTGGGAAGCTTAACATTCTAATTATGATTTTAATTTCTGGAGGTTATTAAAATCATCATTTACATCTCTGGGTTTTATATTTTCAGTTGGCCCAACCTTTGGCTATCTACCTTTGCTCTGTTCCTACATACATAGATGCATGCATGCATGAAGACAGACATATATACATTTATTTATTTATTTTTCTGGCACCTTGAGTTTGTCATTGATCAGATTGCTTGAAATATATAGTGTTAAATTCATCACATGTTTACATGAAAGATGGTGAATGGACATCACCACATCTATGACGGTGCGTTCTTTACAATTAACATGTGCAACTTCAAGGCAAAAAGACATGAACACACACACACAATAAGTTTCTTTGAATTTTCATCTACCAAATTCACTTGCAAGGCCCAGAGTTAAGATGAAGACACTTTGGGACTGAACCTGAAACTACACAGTTGTGAAACAAACTTCTGAACCACACAGACTTGCCTGTGTTTATCTAGCTTTTTGTAGTGTCTTTTCATCATCATAATTTAACATCTGTTTTCCATGGTGGTATTGGTTGGACTGTTTGACAGGAGCTGACAAGCCAAGGGACTGCACCAACATCCAGTCTCTGTTTTTGCATGGTTTTTACAACTGGATGACCTTCCTAATGCCAACCTCTTTACAGAGTGGACCTGGTGCTGTTTATGTGGCACCAGCACTGGCAAGGTCTCTAATATTGTTTACAGTTTGTAATTAACTTAGTATCTCTGTTCTGTTCTTACTTCAGAGATTCCAGATACTTCAGTTATTATTAGTTACACCTCAGCTCTATGTCTCCTGCATTATGTTTGAATTTAAATTATGTTACATTCAAATGTGAGTTTTCTCCATTAAATTTCTTGTGTTCTGCTGTTCCAATTTACAGTCATGCCATCTTAAAATGATGTTGGTTTTCATGATTGGCATGTACTAAAAACAATAGGGCTGACATAGACTAATCAAAAGCACTTATTATGCTGACAACACGAAAAGCAGCTGCTCAATTAAAACATTCACTACTTTGTATAAAAGTAATAAAATAGAAAATACATTGCTTAATGTAGCTCTGGATACATTGCATCTGAAAAAACCCCCAAATGATCATGGCAGGAACATTTTTTAGTATACAGCTGCTCAATCATGGCTGACCTTGGGTCAAACAACTGCATCAAGCTGAACACAAATGAATGGCTCAGAGTTAGTTATAAGCCATAGAATATATTCTTTTACTCTTTTACTTGTTTTAGCCATTTGACTGTGGCCATGCTGGAACACTGCCTTGAAGGATTTTAGTTGAACAATTCAACCCCAGGGCTTATTGTTTTTAAGCCTAGTACTTATTCTATCAGTCTCTTTTGCTGAATCACTAAATTACGGGTATGTAAACACATCAACACCTGTTGGGCTTCTTTCAGTTTCCCTCAGCCAGATCCACTCACAAGGCTTTGGTCGGTACAAGGTTATAGTAGAAGACACTTGCCCAAGGTGTTACACAGTGGGACTGAACCCAGAACCATGTGGTTGGGAAGCAAGCTTCTTACCACATAGCCATGCCTGCGCCTATTTTTACTGAACCTTATGATTTCAGTTATTTGGAGAAGAGAGAAATAATTGTGTTACTGTATCCATCATCATCATCATCATCATTGTTATCATCTTCTCTAATAAATGAGTGGTTCTTTTGTACATTATAGAGACCGGTTGTCTGCCAGTGATGTGATTCAGGTTCGGAAAGTCATTGAACACGTGTATGAAAAGGTTCTTGGTCAGGGCTC
>NC_068990.1:59282645-59286674 GCF_001194135.2 Octopus bimaculoides | reverse complement strand
AGGGCTCAGATGCAGGTTCTCAAACAGCAAACAGCAATCATGAGAAAAGTGATGGAGAGAAAGACTCCGAAGATGTAACTTCTATCGCAGAGGAGAAAGTGGAAATCCTTTGTAATGATCAGGTAAGAGAAATTACAGTTCAACTAATTGTGTTTCAGTATTTTGTTTAATATTGCAATAAACAAGTGTTTGTTATGTTTTGCATTAAGAGATACAAGTTTCTTAACAGGTGGGGGGGAAAAAAAAAAAAACATCTGAAAATGTTTGAAACTTCTTTTGCAGATTCTTGATCCCAACATGGATTTGCGGACAGTGAAGCATTTTATTTGGAAGCAAGGTGGAGACCTCATATTACAGTATCGGCGTATAAAATGATGTTTTGAAGCAGCATTGAGCTTGGTGCTCCAACTTATCTTCTCAGGCTGCACCTACACATAGCAAGATGTTTGCAACTGTTGTTTTGTTTACTCTTGCTATAAAATACTGCTCGCCAGATGACATTATTTCGGACATCATTCGATGCCTGGAACAAGTGTCGACCTCAGTGCCGAAGGGGTGTGGTATTGACTAAAATAATTGAAGAAGAAACTACAGTAGCTACTTGTGGGTAGCTGGACAATCAGAAACAACAAACTGCCAGCGTGTAAACTATATTGCAGGACTTTCTCAAATCAATCTGCACAGCAGCTCAAACTCTGTCGTGACCAAGCTTGTAATGTGTGCATATCCTCATATCTGAATGTAAACTGTTCCCTAGGCCATTCTTATCTTACTGATGCTTTTACACTGTTAATTATTATTCTGTCTAACCTCAGTCTCCATTGGTATCTCGTTTAGTTTATACATCTCGAATTTGTCCAAGTGCAAAGAGATGTTTCTTTGGCACTGATGTTTGGTCAATTTTATAAGCTGTTTGCAATGAAAGGTGTCTTGCCACTGACCAATTCCTGATGTGTAGTTGCAACTCTCCTCTTGTTGCTTCACATAACTCCTAACACTATTAGTGCCTGAAAAGCAGCATAACTCCTGGCATCATATAATTTTTTGTTAGATTCTTTTTTTTTTTTTTTTTTCTGTTCCTTTCATAATGGATGCAATATTATTCTCATGGATAAGACTAAATAGACTGATATCCTTACTCTCACTGTATTGCATCTATACATCATTTCTGGGTGGTCATCCTGCATAAAAATGTGTAAGTGCGTGTGTAAATAAGCGTGTGCTGGTGAAGAAAGAAGTGGAAAGGGCTTCTAGAAATTTCCACTTTATTCTTGTAGTAACAGTTAAGAGTAAGGAAGCAAAACGAGCAGGGTTACCTTCCTTATCCATGTCATCCCAGATGTCTTGTGGTATGAGGATTATCCACTGCTGATCTAGATTCAATGAATGCAAACCATACATGAATTAATGAAACATAGTTGTTGGATTTTATTTCGCTTTTTTTTTTTTTATCAGATTTGAAATGAGCTGATTAATTTGGCTGTGCACTGTAAAGATAACTTTTGACTGTGATAGCATCAATTGGAACCAACCATCAGGCTATTTTGGTTCACCAAATTGACTTCTGTCCTTTACTAAAGCAGTTTAAACTAATATGGCTGTTTTCATTTCTAGTATCGTTGTTGGCTTTTCTTTCCCTACCTTCTCTAAGTTAAATCTATTTTTTTATACCTGTCAGCTGGTCAGTTGATAAACTATATTTGATGATGGTTAAATCAAGTTTGAGATTGTTCAAAAGTCTTGCTAATCTAAGTTTTCATTTTCGGAAGGGAGGCATACAATCAGTGCTGAAATATAATCAACAATGCTCTCACACTTTCTTCCTTTTAGTATCATCATCATGATCATCATCACCATCATCAAGGCCTGAATGTTTTTTTTTAATTGTTATGGTTACAGCCTTTCCAGTAGAGGAGTCTGTTTACTAGCCTTATTACCTTCCTAACCATCAAAAATAAGTTACAGTTGACTCTTAGTTATTCCAGCATTTTATCTTCAAATGAATGTTATTTTAAATTACTTTTACCATTTTTATCTTCTTTGTTTATTTCTGATTGTCTGACAGAAGAAACTCAATAATAATAATAATGACAAATTCCCCAGTATTTATTGTTTAAAAAGGAATTTAATTCTTCTCTGTGAAGACATTGTTGAGTGGTTTAGTGTTAGGAAAAGCATTCAGTTTGAAGAAACACAAAATCCAGAAAACCCATACATGTTCACATTTGCAGAAATATCAAATTGATGCTAAAGAATGGAGGAAAAAAAAAAAATAATAATAATGTAGTTGTTGATGATGGTGGGATGGAAGGTGTCTGTATTGGCCTACATGTATAACGCTGTCAGTGATATTGTTACAAAGAGGGTATATTTACAAAATAGGGAATCCTCAAACTTTCTGGACAGTCTAATCTAGAGAGATCTCAGTTAACCCCCTACAACAAAGGGGAGAGGGACTGGTTCGTGGGTTAAAAGCTTTATTTTTTTAATTGAATCTATAGCAATATGACTGGTGTTTCTGCAGTTTTCTGTTTTCTACTTTAAAGGATTCCCCTGATCCACCATTCCTTAATCTAGTGAATGCATTTATGAAAATACAGAAAAATAAACAAAAATATTAATGTTTATTTAAGCCTGGTAAAGGGATTATCCTTCAAATCCCCTTCTTGTTGAACACTTTATACATCAGTTGTTAAATCTTCATTTGCTCAGAAAACTGAAAATTCCTCAGTTTCTTTATGAAACAGTTTTGGCATATTGATTTCAATGAAATCAATAACATAGCAAAATACTATTTTAATATTTTATGTGAATTTTTAAATAAATTCTCAGAACAAGCGATTGATTGATAGTGTTTTTTTTTTTTTCTCTAAAGTTCCACTGTAAAAAAAAAAAACTTGTTCTAAATCTAGATGTGAAATAGCATGTATGTGTGTTGTGTCTATACACACACTTATATATATACATTCATACTCACACACATACACTATAAATAGTATACAGTGCCTCAGAGAAAATGTTATATGTTTTTGGCATAAACAGAAAACAATCCATTACAACCAAAATGTAAGATATATTCTATGGAGATTTTCAGTGTAACTTGCATTTCGTTTGCTTGTCATAATCAGGTTCTCAGGTGTAAATTTTTTTGTAAAGTTCTATTGCATTCTGTTGGGAGATGAAATTATTCACAATTTCATATTTCTGATGTTCAGCAGATTTTCTGCACACTGCTATTCTATAACTTGATGTCAAGGAATTGATTTCATCTGTTCCATTTCTCAACCTGCCTAAGTTTACTTCTCTCTATAACAGCTAATAGAAATGGGCAGTTTGTTGTTTCTTTATCTCTAACTTGTTAGACGAACAATAAAGCTTTCTCTACTGAAATTTTTAATTGGTATATCTTGGAAACTCATAAATATTACTTTGTTTTCATGGGCAGTAGAATTCCCGTTTCGTATAAATGCTAATTTCTTATTACTTATTTACCAGCTCTTAGTAATTAAGCAAATTAGTTAAGATTAAATGTGTTTATTTTAGCATATATCCTGTTTATATTTTAGTGTTTGTTTTGTTTTTTTCTCTCCCTTTTTGTTAAAGAATATTTTTAAAGGAATCTTGCAAAATACATCCAGTTTCAAACATCCTGGTATGTAATGAGAATTGCAATGAGCCAACTGCAGAAAAAATTGCATTATGCCATCCAAGATTGCGAAAGCTCTTGATACATTTTCCATAATCGGGTGTATGTCTTTTCTAAAGTAGTTTCCATTCATAATTCCAAATCTAATATGAAGCCATCTTTTGCTGTTGGTAGTTCGACTTTGTGTTGTGCGTGTGAGTGTGTACATAGACGCAAGAGGAAGCGTATATGAGCAAATGTATCAGGACTTAAAACTGTAAATATAGATCATGTCCATAAATGAATGAAAGAAAAAGATCCTTAAATTTTTTTTTTTTTTTTTGTGTCTTTTAAAATGATAGGCTAAGACATTTGCTCACAGAATGAAGCTTGATTGTAGAAAG
>NC_068990.1:59280229-59282635 GCF_001194135.2 Octopus bimaculoides | reverse complement strand
GTGGGGTTTATTTATTTTTAAAATTGATTTCTAATTTCTTTTCCCCAACCAAGCTTTGTTTGCCAGCTGATAGTTTATCCTTGCACACACACACACACACACACACACACACACATATAACATGTAGAATGGTAATAACGACTATAAAGAGTTTGAGGCAGTCAGTTTGTAACAGATGCTTATATATGTATATATATCTTCCCTGTAAAACACAACGACTTGGCAACACAACATAAAAATAATGTACAGATATAAATGTCAGTACAATCTGACAAAATATAAACAAAATTATTTGTATTAGATTTTTTTTTCTTTAAATAAATATTTATCAAATTTATTTCACGTTACTGTTATTTCATTTTTGTCAATGTGTAGATATTACAGATTACTAATAGAAAAGAAATTCCACCACGAAAATATATTTCTGCAATAATCTTGATTATTCATTTACTTATTTTATTTTCAACACTTCAGTTTTTAAAATATGCAGGCTTGCTTCCCAACCACAGTTCCAGGTTCAGTCCCACTGCCTGGCACTTTGGACAAATGTCTTCTACTGTAGCCTTGGGCTGACCAAAGCTTCATGAGTGGATTTGGTAGGTGGAAACTGAAAGAAGCCCATCGTATATATATATATTTATTTGTGTTTGTCCCCCAACCATCACTTGACAACTAATGTTGGTGTGTTTATGTCCCTGTAACTTAGTGGTTAGGCAAAAGGGACCGACAAAATAAGTAATAGGCTTACAGTGAATAAGTCCTGGATTTGAATTCTGTGACTAAAAACCAGTTCTCCAGCATGGTTGCAGTCAATTAACTAAAACAAGTAGCAGAATAGCAAATAAATATATATTTAAACTGGCCCAAACATTCTATTTGTTCAAATTGCCCAGATTTAGCCTGTCACACCTACCCTTCAATGACATTCTAAAAATAAACAATCTCACAGCTACAAGATGAGCCATGATTAATTAATTCAAAACAATGTGAATAAATAAGTACTTCATCTGACAGAGTAATCTAAATGCTAGAGTTAAAAAGAAAATATAAAATTGGGATAAATTTTTGTGCAATGGAGAGGAGACAACTCTATTTCATTAAATTTCAGTCCTAGTGAGACACTAGACTTGTAGATTTTCTTTACCACGGTACATGAGCGTCCCTCATTTTGACCATTGTTGGACGTCAGTCACAGGCAAGTTGAACAGGTTTCCTGTAAAAACTGCTCTGTCATCTTTACATTCTGTCCTAAAAGTGGTTTTACTCCCATTCATTTAGAGTACCAACAAAGCAAATAGGTTTATCAAACACAGGATGAATGAGTCAAAGTGCAATGTGAGGTCTCGAACTAGACTAAGGTGGGTCTAATTTTGATGCTTGACTTATTCAGGATTTCTCAATAATACCTTCCATGATTCTTCAATGATGTCTTCCCTTAGATATTTTCAGGACTTATTTTATCAACCCCAAAAGGATGAAAAGTAAAGTCTATACCAGCAGTATTTGAATTTGGAATGTAAAGTTGGAAGAAATATTGCTAAGCAATTTTCCTGTGTGGTAACAATTTTGCCAGTTCGTTATCTTGCTATTTGATATTAACAAAGAATCCTGCTTGTAAGTTTTAATTATAAATCCTACTGAAACTGTTTTCTTTACAGTTTTTTTTTAGTGACTTATAATAACCACTGATGATTTTACAATAATTTCATGTATATATATATATAAAATGTACATGCAACTGCTACCATGAATGTAGTTTCTGTTGATCAAATAATACACTGACAGAACCATTCATTAAATTAACTAAATTTTGTAACTGATATCCACCAGAAGAAAGAGGAATGAGACATCTACATTCATTAAAAGTTTTAATTACAGTTTTAGGCATTTTATCAAGCAACAAATCAAGCCCCAGCCCTCTATTTTTTCCCTCCATCTAGTGGTCAGTGTTTAGTGTTGGAAAAAGATCCAAAGTTACTAAAGTAATGTGAAGGTGCATGGCTCAGTGGTTAGAATATCAGTCTCATAATTATGAGGTAGTGGATTTGATTCCTGGATTGGGCTGTGTGTTGTGTTCTTAAGCAAGACACTTTATTTCATGTTGCTGCAGTTCACTCAGCTGTAGAAATGAGTTGCAACATCACTGCTGCCAAGCTGTATCAACCTTTGCCTTTCCCTTGGATAACATCAGTGGCATGGAGAGGAAAGACTGGTATGCATAGGTGACTGCTGGTCTTCCATAAACAACCTTGCCTAGATTTGTACCTCAGAGGGGAACTTTCTGGGTGCAGTCCCGTGGTCATTCATGACCAAAGGGGAGCTTTTTTTTTTTTTAGTGACTTATAATAACCACTGATGATTTTACAATAATTTCATGTATATATATATATATATATATATATATAT
>NC_068990.1:59277189-59279953 GCF_001194135.2 Octopus bimaculoides | reverse complement strand
TTATCAACCATGAAAGGATGAAAGTCAACCTCAAGCAGATTTTGAACTCAGAACGTAAAGACAGATGAAATACAGCGAATGATTCTGCCAGTGGATTATACTGACCCCAGTATTTGATTGGTAATTCATTTTATTTATCCTTAAAGGCAGAATTGGTTGTTGCAGGATTTGATTTCAGATAATAATTAAATGTTCTAAGCACACCAGAGAGAAAAAAAAAGCTAACATTTCAGGCCTTATAGTCCATTCAAACATTACAACTTTCCCCTTTCTACTCTGACAAATGGCCAGGGCCTGAAATGCCAGATTCCACACTCATCTCTTCTTTATGTACTCATGGTATTTGCTGACAGGCCATCACTAGTTTCTTTGTAATCCAAATTACATCATTTAATTGTGTGATAGAAAATATCAGTGGTTTCCGATTTAGGCACAGGGCCAGCAATTTTGAGAGGAAGGGAAGTGGTCGACGTCATCAACCTTATTATTTGACAGGTACTTTATTTTATTGAACCTGGAAGGATGAAAGGCAAAGTTGACCTCAGCAAGATTTGAACTTCGTGTTCTGATCTCTGTGTGGTCAACAACTTTGCCTTTCATCCTTCTAAAATCAATAAAAAAACAAACAGTAAAGTATTAGGTTGATAATGTCGACTGTTCCCCTTGTAAATCCTGGCCTTGTGCCTGTATTAGAGATAAAAGTTTCAAATTTTGGCACAAGGCCAGTAATTTCAGAGGAAGGGCAAAATCGATTACATTGACCCTTTCTCTCCAATGCTCAACTGGGACTCGTTTTATCAACCCTGAAAGACAAAGTGGACCTTGGCAGAATTTGAACTCAGAATATATAGACCAGTGGTTCTCAACCAGGGCTCATATGACCACTAAGGGTCTACATAAGATTTTTGTAGGGTCTTTGTAATCAAAGTTGTAAATTTGGGGATCCACAGTAGTATTTAAGGGATCCACGAAAATATTTTGCTTTAGATATATTTATTGCAAGAAACAGCTACATTTCTTTCTCTTATGTTTTACATAGTTCAGCATGTTTCTAGCCACTGAAACAGGTTCACTTAGAGAGTGCTGTTACAAACCTACGCAAGTAAATAGGTGAAAAACAAAATAGGAATTTTGAAAGAAGTACCTATAAAACTAGATTTTAATTAGCAAATGGCTATGGGGGATCCACTAGAATAAAACAGTAATCAAAGGGATCCATAAGTAAAAAAAAAAATGGTTGAGAACCACTGGTACAGACAGATGAAACACCAATAAGCATTTAGTCTGGCATGCTAATGATTCTGCCAGCTCACTGCCTTCAAATATGTAAGAAATGATAAACAAAAGGAACAAAACCAACAAAGAAAGCAAGAAGCAGTATCAACAGAGTTTTATGGCAGTATATGTAATGTTATAAAACATCGAAATAGTAAAATCATTGAAGTTTGATAATTTTTGAAAGATGTTGGTATAAAATATGACTTGTTTGATCAAAGGAATACAAAGTGCATCTGTTATTTCTAGTTTGATAACTGAATGATGTCACTCCACTTGGAGTCATTTTGAAGGACAGATATAAAATAGCAGTGTGTTACCTGTGTTTAAGAGAGTTGTATGTCTGACTACATAGACACTGATAGCTGAAATAAATTCTTTAAGAAAACCAGTGAGCTGCTTTGTAGCTTAAACAAGAAAAATGGGCAGTATTCAAAAAAAAAAAAAGTTTCAGCCGTACCCAGCTCACCAATTTTCTTATCTTTAGTTTAAAAAAAATTTTTTTTTTTAAGTTTTTGAATCCCTATAACACTCAACACACACACATACCTACAAGTTGCAATGATGGATGTGCTACAAATCCCATCATTATTAATGTCCAAAGTTTATCAAAGCTTGATTTTGTTTTTAGAAAGACACCCACAATTCATCTTCCCATGGGCTAGTTTCCAGGCAATGACTCGGCTTAGGAGGGCAACTTTGGGTGTCTCAAACAATACCCAGCAGATAGCAGCTACCTTCCTTCCTTCTTTCTTGTTGGTCAACTGGGAGAAATTACCATAGACTTGCTCATTAATCACTTTCAGCAATCAAAGCTGTCATTGACTGAGTGAAGGACCAAGTTTTACAACTATAAAGGAGAGTTGTTTCAATCACTTCTATGAAGAGTCTCTTCTTAAGATGTTTGGAAAAGTTGAACATCCAAATGTTCTTTGTATTCATGAGCAGTTTCCATGCAAGGCTTCTATCCACTTTGAATGATTCTTTCCAGGCCCCAACACATAAGCTAGATTCTGATTTCTAGCATTAGAAATTGAATGAGATACTTCCAGCAGCTCTCAGTGGCTTGTGATCAGCTATTGGAGATCATGTATTGTCTTTTCTTGGCATTGAGGTGAAGCTTTTCTTATATCCAGATTTTATTATTGACAGAACCTTAGCCTTAGCATCTGTAATTTTATCAGATGGCGAAGCAATGTTGTTGACAAAACCTAGATCGGACTGTGTCCCTGACCCAACCCTCCTAGACTTTGGTATAATGATGAAACCTTGTTCTTCATAGTTCATAACCACAAAGAAAGAAGATGAAGAGCTCCAATGTGTCACCTTGTAGGACATCAACTTAAAGCATATAGGTCTTATCATCCAGTGTGATCATTTTTGCCATGGTGATGAAATATGACTATGATGTCTTATGAATGTATACCTTGAAGATTACTCAAACACAGGTGTATGTGTGCGTGTATATATATATATATATATATATATA
>NC_068990.1:59256741-59276645 GCF_001194135.2 Octopus bimaculoides | reverse complement strand
TAGCCTGGGTATTTAAAAAGTTGAGAACCACTGATGCTGAAGCTAAAAAATCTAGGTTAATAGTTGTACAAATTGATTTCTCATTTTCATTTGGGTTACATTTAAAATGATTCTAAAATATCAAATGTAAAAATGGACCTACGGTGGAATCAATAAGCTAGATTTTAGAGGCATTTAATTTTGTTGGAAAAATTTCATACAAAAAAAACATCTGTCAGTTCATAAATAATGAATCAATAGCAATTGTTGATGTATGGTCTCTATTCATAACAAAGTAAAGTGCTTTTACCTTCTTTCAGCATTCAATCTATCCCATAGGATTAACTGGACTTGATTTGTACAACAGGATACCCCACAGTTCCCATTGACCAAATTCCTTTCACCAAGGTATTGGTCAACCTGACAGCATAGATAAAGACACTTGCCCAAGGTGCTGTGCAACAATTGAACCTAGGACCATGCAACTGCAAAGTGAATTGCTTAACCACATGGCCATGCTTGTACTATATATAATGGTAGCTAACAACAGATATTCATACATTGTTGGTGGGTAATTATGTAAGTGTAAATATTAACAATGACTACCTTCTTGCATGACTATTAAAACAGCATTGAGAGCTTTCATAAAATCTACAACAAATTAGACATTACATGAAATGGCCAAATTTACTAAACCAGACAAGGCTCAACAGGTTTTTGGTGCAAAACCTTGTTGGATTTCATGAAGGGCTGTAATTTGAATAACCTCTAGCTACTATCGTTAAAGTTATCTATTTTTATATTACACAGAAACTCAAGCACATTCATAGATGGAGTTTGTTGTAATAGAAGTAGAAAGAGCAATGTTGGCACAAGGCCACAAATTTAAGGGGAGGAGGAAGAGTTACTTGATTATATTGGATCCCAGAGCTCGACTGGTACTTTATTTATCGACCCTGTTTAGGATGAAAGGCAAAGTTGACCTTTGTTTCTAAAATAACAATAAAACAGATAAAAGCCTATTAGCTTGGGCTGCAGACTTTTGCTATTACAATATAACTTGCCATTGAGTAAAATTGTTTTCCTCATAACCAAACTGTTTCGTCAATATATATTATATATACACGTAAAGATATATGTTAACATTGAATGGACATACTTTTTTTTTTTTATGTATAGAGATATGTTATTTAGATAGGTGGAAATGGATGTATTTTGATCAGTTACGACTTTATAACAAATGAAAATACTTTTGAAGAACTTAAAATGTCATCAATAACATTTCGACTGACTGATTTGCAAAGTGTCATACATGAGATTCATATGTCTGTGAAGAGAAACTCTGTCCCTCATCAGGATCCATTACCGATGTTGGCTCTGTCAGCATTGGTTTGTTTGTGGAATCAGGGTCTGTTTGTGTGGCTGGAATTTCAGGCAGTTTAGCTAATTTGTTGATGGAATATACTGGGTCCACATACTGAGTAACCTGCAAAAAGACATTAGAAATTTCAGGGTTTTTTCAGTTTGTTTCAACCATTACAGATAAAGACCATGCTGTAGTAGTGCCGTAAAAAAAAAAGCTTGCTCCTCAACCACATGGTTCCAGGTTCAGTCCCACTGTGTAGCACCTTGGGCAAGTGTGTTCTACTCTAACCTCAGGCCAAACAGCCTTGTGAGTGGAGTTGGTAGGCAGAAACTGAAAGAAGTCTGTCAAATATCTGTGTGTGTATATATATATATACCCTACACTCTCTGAGTGGTTGGTGTTAGGAAGGGCATCCAGCTGTAGAAACTCTGCCAAATCAGACTGGAGCCTGGTGTTGCCATCCGGTTTCACCAGTCCTCAGTCAAATCGTCCAACCCATGCTAGCATGGAAAGCGGACGTTAAACGATGATGATGATGATAAAATAAATGAAAAAATGCATTGTAAATAAACGACAGATAAAAAACATATACGTATACTGAGTGTACAACTAGACGTGTGTGTGTGTGTATGTGTCTTTGTCCCCCACCATCACTTGACAACCGGTGTTGATATGTTTACGTCCCTGTAACTTAGCAGTCTGGCAAAAGAGACTGAAAAGAATAAGTACCAGGCTTAACAAAAAAAAAAATAAGTACTGAAGTTGATTCATTCAACTTAAAAGATTGTTCAAGGCAGTGCCCCAGCATGGCCACACTCTAATGACTGAAGCAAGTAAAAGATAACTTATAAAATATATATATATGAAAATATATACAATTGGTATGTGCTCCAGCATGGCTGCAGTCAAATGACTGAAACAAGTAAAAGAATGAAAGAATGTATTTGATTTTGCAAGATTCCTGGGGTGAAATCGTGTGTTGAAAGCAGAGCTGTTGAGTCAAAACGAAAACCTCTGACTCCTCTACTATTGGTACCTCTGACTCCTCTTTATGTAATTAAGTGATTGTGGTCTACGTATCTCATAAAGCATATGCATGTACTTTAAGCAGGCCTATATGTTATAACTGGTTTATATTAAAGAATAAAGATATTGTGAGTCAGTATAGTTTTACTGACTCCGACTCCAGCTACTCCTTAATTGTTTCCGACTCTGACTCCACAGCCCTAGTTTAAACAGATGTTATATTTGGGGATGTTTTTTTTTTTTTTACCAATTAAACATGCGCTATTTATGTGATCTTCACTCTAGTTTTTATTTGTATTATTTTTAGTTTATACATACGTCTAAGTTCTTTCATCACACATTCTGTGACCTCATCATTGACTTTTTGTCCCATGTGTCTCCTCTTGTCCTGTTTTATTATTCCATATATTCAATATTCTGCAGCGTTGAATATAAGTGACTGAAGTGGGTTTCCCCCCAAAGAGTTATCAGAGTAATGTTACTCATAGATTGAAGATCAGAAAGTCTTTCCACATTGACAGGTCACAGCTCCAATACTACAGACATGTTATTAGAATGTCACAGTGAAAAATCACAAGACTCTGAGCCAACTGACAGGAGACCTGGGGTAAACCAAGAATGAGATGGTTGGAGTAAGTCCAATGATGGCGGTGCCTATCAAGGACTCTACCTCAATGACTCTCCCAAGAATAATGGCAGAATGCTGTATTTACCATAAAAGTAAAAGAGAAAATGTAGACTATGGCAAGGCTGTATGGTAAGAAGCCTGCTTCCCAACTATATGGTTCCAGGTTCATCTTGGGCAAGTGTCTTCTACTATAGCATCAGGCTGACCAAAGCCTTGTGAGTGGATTTGGTAGATAGAAACTGAAAGAAGCCTGTCTTGTGTGTATATATACATATATATGTATATATTTATGAGTTGTCTTTGTATTTATGTTTGTTCCCCGCCATCGCTTGACAACCAATGTTGGTGTGTTTACATCCCTGTAACTTAGAAGTTCAGCAAAAGAGACTGATAGAATAGATTGATTTCTTTGACTAAAACCCCTTTAACCCTTTCGTTACTATATTTCTGACCAAAATACACCCCTCATGAGTTTCAATTAAATTCTAAAATAATCATGAATTTAGACTAGTCTCATTAAACACCTGTAACTTTTTTATTTATCAACATATTAATGTGATATTTGGAACATAATTAAAGAAAGGGTTCTTAATCAATTCTATTGCATAATTTTTGTCTCTCGGGTACTACTAGTGTCTCTCACATGTAAATATTGGTTCAGCTTCACGAATCGTACTCGTTCATAATACTGGAAATATATTCATCGCCAAAAGGTTCCTGATCGCTCCAGTAATTTGTTATTCTGGGTAACTGTCTAATACCCATAATAATATTTATGGCAAAAAATGCCCGTATTTCATCTACAGTTCCAGGAAACCACAAGCTATCTTTTTTTTTTCCGGTTTGTTTACATTCTGCGTAACGGTTTGTTTCCGTAGTAATCATTTCAAACAAGCATGAAAAATAAGTCTAAAGGTTTCACTTCCTGAGAAAGACTATGGGTAGACCCTGTCTCCTCATAAAAATATTTTAAAAATCTTTTTCTGGTGTAAAATCATCCTCGCTGTCGCCGTCGCTGCTTTCAGTTTCGGATACAGACATATCCGATTCATTACCGTTCACCACGTGCTTTTGTAGCTCATTCATTCTTTTCTTCGATATCTCCATATCTTCTGTTGAAAAATCTTCAAATTCAGAATCACTGCTTGATAGCATGAAACTTCTCTCCATCTTTAAAGTTGAAAAAAATTAACGCCGCAAAAAATGTGGAAAAATATCTTCCAAAATTCACTGAGTTCAAATATCACACCAAACAATGTCGGAGACAATAACTTAACTGTTTGCAAAGTGAAATCAGGTGTTTTAACGAATGTACTAACGAGATTTGGGTTCAAATATACATTTAAATAACAATGGGTATGCTCGGCCGGCTACGGCTGGGTTAGTCTTATGAATCAAAAAATTCTTCGGCCAGGTTAGTAACGAAAGGGTTAAGGCAGTGCTCCAGCATGGCCACAGTCAAATGACTGAAACAAGTAAAATAAAAAATTTATATATATAAGTAACAGCAACTATGTTGTTAAATATAAGTACCATGCAGAGCTATAGTGCAGCTCTGTAGGTAGCAACAGAACTGTAACTAATAGAGTCTGTTCCTGGAAAGAAAATCAAAAATTATACTTACTGCCATAGTAAACTTAGAATCATCACCTATCTTCTTGCGTATTAATAACCAGACAATAAAAAACAGCAAAGTTCCAAGAACCTTCAGTCCGGCAGAGATACCTGGAGAAGTACAAAGGATATATATACATATATATCAGTCAGGAGAAAGAAAAGCACAATGGATATCAGAATGTTCTGAGTTCAATACTCTAAAGAGATGACTTTAGTTCTCGTCTATGAAAAAAATGAAAAACTTTGGAGGGACTCTAATTTCCCCATCAAAATCCTAAATAATTTTATCTCCAACTAAAACTTAGTTACCACAAGACATTTTCCCGAGTAAATGAGTCACTCTGAACACCATCATCTACTAAAACCTAGCACTCAAGACGGCCCTATCTTCTTTGCTCTCTATATCCTAACTGGATTAATGAAATCATTTCTTCTCTAACCGTAACATCATCACCCAACTGGTTCATCATCTTGTTAATGTTGCCATCATTACAGCCACCATCAACAAAGGAGCATTTTTACAGTTGCTGAACCTGCTAAAAATAGCAACCAAATTCCTTCAGATGATACCCTAACATTTTATAAAGGAAGAACATATTAAGTAACAAGTAAACATTTCTATACTTACAAAGACAGAATGGTTGTGTTGACCTAGGGCTAAACAACAACAACAACAACTGCTGCTGCTGCTGTCATCCTCAGAGTGTTTGCTATATCCTGTGGCATAGGTTGGATGGGTTTGCAATGAAAAATATTTCCATTTGTAAGCAACTGTATTCCCAAGTTTGACTAATTCCTTCCCAAATTCTCTTTGCCCTACCTCTAACACTGTTAACCTCTCATCTCACAACAATCAACTCTTTATATTAGTACTACTGCTCCACCACCATCACCAGTTCTACTTCTGTCCTCATCTCCATAGCTTTTTCCATGAACACATGGATTTGCTGAGACTTGCAGAAGCAGTATTCTACAAGGTGTCCACAAAGACTGGGTACATGGAGTAAATAAAATCATAACATAAACAATTAAATATAAGACATAATAATTTCTTAAAGTATATGTTAATTCCATGTACCCAGACTTTGTGGACACTCTGTATAACTTGATTTTCCTTCCCATAAACCCGTATGTTTTTCAACTGGTCATTAAGATATTGAAAACTAATATAATTGCTGAACTGCAGGATAATGTATCTGTCATTGCCATGTTTGCAAGGGTTGGACAGAGTTTGCTGAGGCAGATTTCCAACAGTTAGATGTCTCTCCTGTCACCAACCCTCACCAATTTCCAAGTAAGACAATTTTTGTACCCCCACAGACAGACATGTTCTCAGAGTATTGGAAATAAATGTTACTGTTTGTTTGACTGGCACTCATTTACAACTATCATGTGATGTCAAGATAAGGAGACAAAAACACACAAACATATGTATATATAGTTGAGTCTTACATAGGCAATAACAAGTGATCAAGACGTCTGGCAATATGCTGTGCTTGAGAAGACATGTCAAGCTAAGTGAAATCATGGTTGTGGTCACTGCTAGTGACATGTAAAAGGCACCCAGCACACTCTGTAAAGTGGTTGGCATTAGGAAAGGCATTCAGCTGTAGAAACAACCACAACATACTGGAGTCCAGTTCAGTTCAGTGGCCTACCAGCTCCAGTCAAACTGTCTGACCCATGTAAAACAGATGTTAAATGATGAGTTTCATTCAGTTTTTGTCTTGCAGATCCACTCACAAGGCTTCACTTGACTTGGGAGCTACGGCAAAAAGACACTTGCCCAAGATGCTACACAGCTGGACTGAACTCAAAACCACGTTAGTTGGGAAGCAAACTTCTTAACCACACAGCTATGTCTGCGTTTCTGGCCATGCCTGTGCCTCTGGCCACACCTGCACTTCTGGCCATGCCTGTGCCTCTAGTTGTGCCTGTACCTCTAGCCACACCTGTGCCTTGGTTATGAGAGACATGAAAATTACAATTTTGCACAAACAGTGCTAACGTGAAATTATGCAGTGATATACACTCATGCAAATATACACATATGCTACATATTAGAATGTAAACAATCAAGAAATAATACTGTTACATACCAACATATTTGTTTCGGAACTGTACAATGTCATAAACAAGACAAGAGCCATTGTTTCCACATTTGTTTCTCCACAAGAGACAAGCTGTGTCTATGATGTTACCAAAAAGTATTGGGGCAGGAATATAGGCTAAAAGAAAACAAACAAAAAAACACTCAGTGATCATCAAAAGCTAAGAAGTTCTTCAAATTTTCTTAGAAAGTTACATTAAAATTAGAACTTAGTGGGAGACTATTTTTGTCATTATGACAAAAATAGTCTCCCACTAAGTCCTAATGCGAAATTGTAGTCGTGGCCGATGTAATTGTCACATAACTGGGACCCATGCCCTAGGCATGTAAAGAGCACTCTTAGAACATTGGGCTTCATGGAGGAGCAGACTAGTGACCGAGACCTTTGGGAATATGCCATACTTAAGAAGACCCTTCAAGCCAAGTGAAATCACAGTTGTGGCCAATGCTGGTGTTATGCAACTGGCACCCATGTCGGTGGCTCATAAAAAGTAACTATTACACTCTGGGAGTGGTTAGCATTAGGAAGGGCATCCAGTTGTAGAAATCATGCCGAATCAGATTGGAACTTAGTGCAGCTTACCAGTTTCAGTCAAACCATCTAACCCATGCCATCAAGGAAAGCAGATGCTAAATGATAATGATGATGAATGTCTGCTAGGCCTTGAGAGAGACCTTTTGAAAGTGAGAAATAAATCTCCACCTGGATAGTACACTAGTTTAGCATCCAGCCATATTCCTTGATGTCCTCCTAACTATTTCAGATAACTAAGTGAAGTAAGGGAAGACAGAATCAAGTGTTTTACCCAAAATGGCAATGAAATAACTAGTGAATTTGAATATATGGCCTAATGACCAGGTAGTCCACCTGACCATTTTACCTGTTTTAAGATAATATGTAAAATATAGTGTTGATGTCCTTGAGACAGGCATGAACAGACTGGAACCTCCTTGCCACACCACGCATGCACACACAAAACAGCTATTCTATTTATAGTACATATGTAGAAATATATAAGTATTATAACTAACAAAATATAAAAATTACAGCAAAAATATCTTACCAAAGAGCCGGAATAAAACAAACTGCATTCCTAGAGCAAAAGCTCTTTCTTCTTCAGCAACTGACCTAATAATAAGAGAAAGATTGAGTTTAGTTAAAGAAAGATCAAAAAGTACTGGTGTTTAATTCATTTAACTAAAATTCTCTAAGGAGGTGCTGCAGCATGGGCACAGTCTAATGACCAAAAGAAGTAAAGCTTAAAAAATAAAGGATACAAGATATTCTCAGAGTTCACTCAAATTGAATACTCTTGATATAGGGGAATAAATTCTAAACACATCAGATGTTTTCAGGTTTGGGAACTAATGAATAATGAGTCTAGACTGAATCAATACTGAACAGATATTTTATGCAGGGCCACCACTAATGAAATGTTTAGATGGAACATAGCATTTAAATTGGCCATATCCGGCCCAAATATTCTACCTATTTTATGTTCAAACCAGCCAGATCCAGCCTCTCACACCTACCTTACAATGTCATTCTAAAAATATGCAATCACATTGTAATCTCAAAGCTATAAAGATAATGCATGATTCATTCAAAACAATGCGAATAAGAAAGCATTACATTTGACTGAGTAATCTGAATGGTGAAGGGTTAAGTTACATTACCAGTGATTAAGTGTTCGAGTTGCTAGAAATGAAATAATTATGTCGACTCACCAATATGTTTATAACAAATCTTAAGTGATAAAGTGTTTAGCTTGATTCACCCTATTGACAGTATTAAAGCATATCTAATCATTTCCAAGAAATTCTCTGCAATGCCTGGCTAGGTGGATCTCACTAGCAAGTAACAGGTGTAGCATTAAACCAGTGGTTCTCAACTGGGGCCCATATGACCCTTGAGGGTCCAATGTAAGATTTTGTTTTTTAAACTTTATGTGCAATAAATTGGTTATACTTCTACAATACACAAAATATTTTATACAATCCTCAATAACATTTAATTATATAAAATATAATGGGAGTTTTTTTAAACATCAAATGGCTATGAAGGTCTGCCCAAATAAAAATAAGAATCAAAAGGGTCCATAAGTAAAAAAAAAATGGTTGAGAACCACAACACTAAACTAACACTGTTTACCTTTAGTAACATATAGTACTTACTTCATAACCGATATTATATATATGAGTTTGCCAACTTAAGTCCATGAGTTTGCCAACTTAACTGGCTCAATGCAGACACACTGTGTTTGATTTTATTGTCATATACCAATAAGAGATTAATATCCACGAGTTTTCTTCACTTTCACCCTTCCTCCTCCACCTGCTGGTCTCAGAGGTCCTGAGAAGGTTACAAATGCAACTTTCTTCCTCTTTCTATGTCATATATATATAAAAAAAACAGTGCTATCAAATATGTCTAGTCTAACAGGTCTTGTGCATGTGAACCTTCTCCAACACTCTCCAAACAACATGGTAGGGTCCATACCCTCCCCTACCACCATTATGTAGATTACAGGAACTTTGGTCACCATAACTAGACTTGAGATGAATACTGGAGTAGTTTTCCATTGCCTTTTCCAGACTGATGAGATCTGAACTAAGAATGTAGAAAGCCAGAAAATATACCATAGAGCAGTGTTTCCCAACCTATTTTTCCCCCCAGCTCCACTATAATTTTCCTGGTAATTGGAAAAAAGTACAGGTGTAGTATGTTTATTGTTAGAAAAAGATTTTCACAATTTCATGTCCCACCAAAAAAAAAAAAAAAAAAAAAAAATTATGGATCCTATACCCTACCACAATTTTCCTAGGCCACACGCTGGAAATCACTGCTGTAGAGCATTTTTGCCAACATGACAATGATTCTGCCAACGATTCTGCAGAGCAACATGAAATGAAATATCAACAAAGTAGCATTATAAAAATCACAGGAGTAACATCTTACCTGAGAGTAACCATCAATAGTGGCATCTGTGTCCCAGCAACACAAAATGTCATCACAACCAACAAGATTAGAAATGGTAGCAAATTTTTGCAGGTAGTCTTACATGGACCACTTGTGGCTAGAGGCAGCACAACAACTTCAGAACTGGCAAGGTGGTTGTCTAGTATGCAGGAACAGCCACTGTAGTTCTGTAAAAAAATATACAAGCAACATTTTAGATATAATAATATTAAGGACGTCTCTACAAACTGGAGGGAATCTCTTATCATTAAGAAAGGTATCCACCTGGTGGGGGTGTCATTTCTATGTGGAATGTGTTTAATGTCAGATAGATTGTTGCATGTTGCCCACACACACACACACACACACACACACAGAGCATAGGTGTGGGAATAAAATATGCTTAGATGGTGCAAACCCAGGTTCAAAATTTTTCAATGAACATGGTCAATTTTTTTGATCTTGATATCAAAACAAACACTGTAAGGCAGAATCATTAGCATTCTGGGCGAAATGCTTGGAAGCATTTCATCCATCTTCATGGTCTGAGGTTGACTTTGCCTTTCATCCTTTTGAGGTTAATAAAATAAGAACCAGTTGAGTACTGGGGGTCAATGTAACTGACTTACTCTGCTCCCCAGGACTTGCTCCTTTCTACTATAGGCTCAAGGTCTGAAATTTGGGGGAAAGGGTAGGGCAGTCGATTGTTATTGACCCTGAAAGAATGAAAAGCAAAGTCGACCTCAGCAGAATTTGAACTCAGAACGTGGAGATGGACATAATGTCACTAAGCATTTTGCCCAGCGTGCTAATGACTTTTTTCTTCTGTTCTAGGCACAAGGCCCAAAATTTGTGGGGAGGGGGCCCAGTTGATTAGATCAACCTCAGTATGCAACTGGTACTTAATTTATCAACCCCGAAAGGATGAAAGGCAAAGTCAACCTCAGCGGAATTTGAACTCAGAACGCAAAGACAGACGAAATACTACTAAGCATTTCACCCAGCATGCTAACCTTTCTGCCAGCTCACTGCAATAATCATCATCATCATCATCATTATTATTATCATTATTATTATTACACTTGCACATCAATCAAACCAGATAAACTCAATAATGGGAAAAGTAATGTTTCAAATCAGTCCAAAAATGTTTTTACACTCATTCGTTTTGGTGATGTTCAAAGTGTTTTCATTGCTCCTCAAAAAGTTTAGGGGATGCATTCGCACCCCTTGCATCTCCTGTTCCAAAGCCTATGCACATCAGCAATCCACAAACACATTTCCAAGATGAAATGTCTTTCGTGATTATGAAACTCAGACCTAAAATACAGACAGGTTCAAATTTCAAACTGATTTTCCGTTTAGATATGGAACCAATCATTAGTGAAGTGATCTAGTTTCTATCACAAAATTATTTTACTTAACCAACTGACCAGTACAGAAACAAGGAAAAGAGTCAAGAATGAAGTGAAGCTCCATTAAAAAATCATAGTGGCTTCACCTTCTTCCTCTCTCTCTGAGTACCAAGATTAAGTCAGCCAGTCAGAGCACATCCTTCATTAGCAGAGTTTGGTAATTGTCTCTGATTAATTAAAATACAAGACACCAAGCTGGAGAAGATTCTTATGTTAGCTAAAAATATTTTGGAATCAAATATTTCTGTGTTCCCACATGATTTGTCTCAGAAGTATTGTAAATATATCATGTAAAGCTAGTAGAGATATTATGAACAAACTTCACACTAAAAGCTTGTTTGTCACTGATAGAAGTGCTTCGTGGTTTGGTAAAGGCACCAAATTAGAAAGAAAAACATTATGTTGATAAAAGAGACAGAAACTGACCCCCCCCCCCCACAAAAAAAAAGTATGTGAAGTGCTACACTCACAGGTCTAGGGGGCCTGGTTCTGATCTATGTATGCTGTGGTGTGTTATCAGTAAGTAAATACTAGAGCCCAGTGCAATAAATGGTGCAGGGACCTATAATGTTACTAAGACAGCTCTGTGGGGGAGAGTCATTTTCAAAATAAAAAACAAATGTGGTATGAAATAAGAAAGCAATATTCCAACTCAGCCTTAACTGTGCTATTTAATATCATCATCATCGTTTAACGTCCGCTTTCCATGCTAGCATGGGTTGGACGATTTGACTGAGGACTGGTGAAACCGGATGGCAACACCAGGCTCCAATCTGATTTGGCAGAGTTTCTACAGCTGGATGCCCTTCCTAACGCCAACCACTCAGAGAGTATAAATAGAAAAAAAAATATGAAACAGGATAGTCAATAATGGATATGTTGAACAACACAGTATCAAATTCTGCAAAAGATGTCTAAGTTATAAGTAAATGGTGCTGACAATTCTCTAAAGAAGAGAGTGACGTAACGATCTAACAACCATTATGATTAGCTAACAAGAAAGGAAAACCGATTATAGCAGCGACTCCATCAATTCCTAGGGATATCTGAAGAAGGAATTTTATTCCAAAATATCATATCAGTTATTATAGTCCATTGTTTGTATTATAGTGCTTTGTTGTGTCATTGAAAATATTTTGTTAAAAAAAAAAAATATTTAGAAGATCAAGGGAGGTAAATCGTACTTACTGTGGAATGATATGCATTGTTATGATTGACGTAATAATTGGTACAGCCAGCGTGACAGGGTGAGAAATAAGTGATACCGTTTATTCCACAGATTGGTTCGAGGTGATTTGGAGAACAGTCACAGTTAGAGTTACAAGCTGATGTCAAGTTTGCCTCCATTATCTTGTGACCAGTGCTAAATATAAGGAAAAAAAAAAAAGAAAAGAAAACTGAATCTCAGATAACAAAATTGCAGAAAACAAAACCATTTTCAACCCTAGACAATTTACATTTCTAATTCTTCCTTTTTTCACCAGTTTCAGTCACTGGACTACAGCCATGCTTGAGCACTGTTGCAAAAGATTTTTGTTGATTATATTGACCGAGGAGGAAAGGCAAAGACAACATGACTGAAAAGAGTGTAGTCTTTTGGTATTCTAAGAGTTGTTTTTTTTTCATTAGATACACCAATTCTATCATCCCATCGAATATACATGATCATTTTATATACATTTTTTTCATGCTTACATAGGTTGGACAATAGTAAAGTATTCCTTAATGCAGTAGTTCTCAACCATTTCTACTGGATCTCCATAGCCATTCAATATATATATATTTAAAAAATCCTATTTATGGAAATGTACTTGCATAGCAAGTGATCTGATCTGAGATCGTGTGCTGAGACAAAAACAATTGCAGCGTGGAAGGTTTTTATAAGCCATTTAAAAACACACAAAAACCATGAGATTCACTTCAACACTTAAATTTAATTTGCCAAAATATTTACGTCCCTTTGAGACCGCGACCTCAGTGAACAGGACGTGATCTCAAAAATCCACTGTATTTTTAAAATTAAATATTAGGATTTATATAAAAAAGATTGAAATATTTTGTGCATTGTAGAAGTATAACCACTTTATCGCACATAAATTTTAACAAAAAACAAATTTTATATGGGCCCCAGCTGAGAAACATTACTTTAGAGTCAAGTATTCTTTCTTGCTAAATAAACTTTTTGTGTTGACTGGTTATATTTGAAGACCATTCATTTCTAGACTTTTACTTTTGCAAATTCTTCTTTAATTCTTTGATAGATTTAGTAATGAGAACTCTGTCAAACAGAAGTTTAAAGAACAGCTGGTTTTAGACTCCTTTGTAATGGCGGAAAATCTGCCTTAATAAGACTCTGTCTGACCCAAGCAAGCATGGACAGGTGGACGTTAAAACAAAGATGATGAATCTAAAATGGCATCATCCAACAAGATAAGGTGTGATTTAAAGGATATTTAGTTTTTATTTCTAGCAGATAAATTGGCCATGTATAGGCTTACTCATTGACTTGCCACTGCAAATGTTTCGTGAAGTGGTTAAGTGACAAAGTATCAGGTAGAATGTTTTGCAGAACTTGTCCTGGCTCTCTAGACTAAGTTCAAAATCCAACTGAAACCAGTTTTGCCTTATGTTCTTTTAGGTTACTAAATGAAGGACTGGTCAAGTATCAGAGTTAACTTCTCCATCTTTCTCTCAGAATTGTTTATATTGAAAGGGCACAGAAAAGAGCATTCATAGACCACAGCCCAACCAATCTTTTCACTGTGTGGACTTACTAATAAACCAAGTGTAAAATAATATAGATCAGGCATGGTAAACCTTTCAGTTCTATATTTAAGAGATGAGAAATTATGTACATTATTTATGGATATTTATCCTCATCTTGTTTGTTGTTAACACAAAGTTTCAGCTGATATACCCTCCGGCCTTCATCAGGTGTCTTGGAGAAATTTTGAACTTCGGTTCTCATTCCTAAGGTATTGTTCGATGTTATTATTATTATTATTATTATTATTATTATTATTATTATTATTCAGGTCACTGCCTGGAATCGAACTCAGAATCTTGGGGTTAGTATCCTGCACTCTTAACCACTATGCCATATGGCGTAGTGGTTAAGAGCATGGGCTCATAATGGTCAAGAGCATAGGCTACTGTTCACAAAAGAACAACTAGATGATCATTCAATCTACTAGAAATAGCAACCAAATTTCCGTAACTCACACCATACCATCTTAAAAGAATAAAAGAATGCCCCAGCATGGTTGAAGTCCAGTGACTGTAATGAGTAAAAGAGTAAAAGAATATATAATTAAAATAAACAATGTTTTCTAATTAGATGCCTGAAAAATGCAAAAAAGTGAAATAAAGATTTATAATGACTAATTATCTTTAAAGAGAAACAAAATATCACTGACCTATTGAAATATGGAAATGTTGCACCAGCTATTTTTAAATTATCACATCCAAGGAAGAAGAAAAGGATATATCCACTCAGCGCAAGGATATCAAGAATAAGAGTCATCTGTATGGCCCCTGTAAAAACAAAGTAATAATAATAATCCTTTCTACTATAGGCACAAGGCCTAGATTTTTTGGGGGGAGGAGGACAACCAATCACATCGACCCCAGTACTTGACTGGTATTTAATTTATCGACCGTGAAAGGATGAAAGGCAAAGTCAACCTTGGCAGAATTTGAACCCAGAACATAGCAACAGACGACCCGGTGTGCTAACAATTCTGCCAGATCTCAACCTTTATAATAATATAAAAGAAATGGGAATAGGGTGCACAATAGAGCTGTTGCCAAACGCTTGCCTCCTTGGCATGGCCAGAATCATTGAGAAAGTATTAGATAGTTGAAGAGAACATATAGCATGGTACCATAAGCTGCAAGACATGATTTCAAATTTAGCATAAGGTCAGCAATTTCAGGGACAAAGTAAGTTGATAATATTGACCCCAGTGTTCTACTTGTATTTGATTTTATCAACCCTGGAAGGATGAAAGGCAGAATTTGAACTCAGAATGTAGACAGACAAAATGCTGCTAAGCATTTCACTTAATGATTCTGTGAGCTTGCCGCCTTAATAATATTAATAATAATAATCCTTTCTACTATAGGCACAATGCCTGAAATTTTGTGAGGAGGAGGTCTTGTTGACTGCGTTGGCCCCAGTATTTAACTGGTACTTTTTTTATCGACCCCGAAAGGATGAAAGACAAAGTTGACATCATCAGAATATGAACCCAGAATGTCGGCACCAATCAATTAAAAGCAATTGAATGTCATTCATTTTTAAAATATAGAAGTCAATATAGGTTGTTTTTTTTTTTTTGGTTTTTTTACATATTTCTTAATGTCAAAGTTGTGTAAGGATTAAAATGGTGCCTAAAATGGGACTGTGTGATGTTCAAACTTTTCTCAAGAACATTACAGATTACTAGTATTAGTCGAAATGGTTGTCACTGAATATAAAAGAAAACGTTTACTATATAGAATCTTTTTTATCATTCTTAGATCATTAAAGATAGAATAATATGAAGTTGCTGGAAATTTTTAGGAATAACATTTATTTATTCTTTACAGTCAGCATCCAGCCTCAGGGGCTTATAGATTTTTTTTTTCTCCTACTCAGTTTTTATATTTGACCAGAACATGAAGACACTGAAAGTGAGAGGAGTATATTGTCCTAGCAGCATTGTAGGCTCCTAAGCAAATCTATGTAGTGGGCCCTATAGTATTTATTTAGAGACAAGTCCCAGCATACATAGGCCTGTGTGAGGCCACTGAAGACGGTACTGATAATATGCTTTCTAATTTCTGCAGCGCATACTCAGGAAAATTTTTTTAGTATATTAAAACTTATAGGAGGCAAAACTTTGCACAGGACCTGCGATGATTTTTTTGGATAAAATGTATGCGTCTTACACGCAATCAAATACGAAGGGAACTAACTCTTTTAACTGGTAACAGTTTCTTCCCTTTATTTTGAACTGCGTGTTTAACTTCATTACAAAATGACTCCAACAACTGTAAACATACATAATAATCATAAGGGTTTAATTAAATGAAATCGAATTACATTAACCTTTTGGACAGAGTTGAAAACGACGAAGTACACAGCCTCCAATAAGGATTCCAACAACAGCACCAGGAATACCAATTCCACCTGTAAAGTTAACAGAACAAAGGAAATTATTTTAAGAAAAGAGAGACGACCAAATGTCAAAATTTTAAATTACCATTCAAGATCGAATTTCATTTCATTTGCATAGGAAAATTGAAACAGACAGCTCACGCCTGAAGTAGTTCTGCCTGAACTGGAAATATCTCAAGTAGACTGTTATGGCAAACTGCTTGTTACTTCAACATTGCCAGTCTAGCATTAATCCTGACTATAATTTAAATCTCATGTCAGTTATAAGGAATTTATAAAACGTTGTGCAAACAAGGAGAAAAGCCCCTTGATCAGAGGATTTACTTGAAGAAGGAAGAGACATAAAAAAGACTACAGCCATAAAAGATCCACAGAAAAGTGTTACTGACTCACTGGCAGTAGAAGAACAGTGGTTGGACTAAAATGTGTATTTGATTCCATAAGGCTGGTGTTCATAGCACATAGATTAAAGAAAATGTGAAGAATCACCAGAAACTGCATCAAACAAGAAATCAGTAATACCAGATCTGATTACAGCCATACTAACAACAAGCATCCTTGATTAACCCTTTTGTTACTATATTTCTGTCAACATGTTGTTTCACTCATTTGACTGTGGCCATGCTGGAGTACCGCCTTTAGTCAAAGAAATTGACCTCAGGACTTATTCTTTGTGAGCCTGGTACTTATTCTATTAGTCACTTTTGCTGAACCGCTAACTTTCGGGGATGTAAACACACCAACATCAATTGTTGCCTTTCTTCCAATTAATTTTTTAAATAATGAAGATTTTCGAAAATACCTTTCTCGTTATTAAGCTGGGGTCTGGAACAAATTAATATAAAATTTTGAAGGAAGATTTTTACTTAGACCACTTTAAAACAGTAAGTTTATGTCATGAGACCTGAGGCAGTCTCAGGTGGGTTGGTATCAAAAGGGATGAAATTCAGCTTCACTTTTGCTGTAAAGTAACTTTGAATGGAAACAGAATGTCATGTCTATGGCAATTTCAGTAATCATGTAGCTTTTAGTTTTGAAATCAAAATGAATTAAAACTGAAATATAAATTATACTACTTAAACAACTCACAAAGGAGTCTAAGAAAAGTCCTTATAAATAGTTGTTAGCAGTCAGGACACTACATCCTTCAAAACTTCCATGCTCCCTGAAATTTGCCAACAGTACACCTGATGCCCCTTTTTTTCTTCTTTCTTTTTATGACTCACTTCCTTTGCATTATTCTAGGTACTGTTCATACACTTATGGCTACTTTTTCTGGTGAGTTGTAGTGCTCCTGAGTAGTGTATGCAATAAGCTCATTATATCATTATAGTATAATGATAGATTCAGACTGTGATAAAATTGGAAAACACACAATCCAATATGAAAGAATTGTTTGTAGCCATCGTAGTTTAAATGAATACACACCTTAGCCAGCATCAACTGACACAACATATTTCTTTCTGAGCTATACATAATGGCACAGCTGACTAATGTGCGTTGATACCTCATCTAAAACATATCAATACCATATTCTTTACTATTAAAACATTTCCTGTTGCTAAATCCACTTAACGTCATTATTTTCCCCATTAAACCCAACACTACAAGAGTGAAAGGTAAAATGTCTTTTCTATTTTAGATTGCATTCCAGACAGCAATAAACCTAACAGGAAATTAGGGTAACATGTTCAAATAATATGACTAGCACTAAAGGAAGCTATTCTGCTGTAACATACTTTCTCCAGTCAACCAGGCCAAGCTGATCATCTCATGGATAGCATGGAATATCTTATCTTATTTGTTTCAGTTATTAAACTGTGGCAATGCTGGGGTATCACCTTCAAGAATTTTCAGTTGTATGAATTGACCCCGGTACTTATTATTTTTATTTTAACCTGGCACTTATGCTAGCTGTCTCTTTTGCTGAACCACTAAGTTACAGGGACATAAACACACCAACGCTGGTTGTCAAGTGGCAATGGGGCACAAACATAGACACACTGAGAGAGAGAGACACGCACACAACTAGCTTCTTTCAGTTTCTTATTTCGTTATTGCCCACAAGGGGCTAAACAGAGGGGACAAACAAGGACAGACAAAGGGACTAAGTCGATTACATCAACCCCCGTGCGTAAATGGCACTTAATTTATTGACCCCGAAAGGATGAAAGGCAAAGTCGACCTCGGCAGAATTTGAACTCGGAACATAACAGCAGATGAAATACCACTAGCCTGGCGTGCTAACGTTTCTGCCAGCTCGCTGCTTTCTTTCAGTTTCTGTCTACAAAATCTACTCACAAAGCTTTGGTTGCCCCAAGGCTACAGTAGAAGACACTTGCCCAAGATGCCATGCAGTGGGACTGAACCAAACTTTCAAATGATTTCCCAATTAAAACAAGATTGAATCATCACAGTAAAAGTTTCTCACCTGTAAATAGATTAGCGACTGAGGTAGAACTTCCAAACTGGGTTTCAAAATATTTTGGCAGGAAAGTAACAAATCCACTGACAATTGAGAACTCACAACATATACCAAGGCAAGTGATGAGGTAAATGGAATTCTTTAGAAGGAGCCAAATAGATTTTGGTATATCTAGAAACAAAAGAACATTCAATTATTTTATCTGGAAATCAAACAAATAGCAATACAAAATTACAATATTTTCTGGCCAAAATATACAGCCAAAAAAGGTAGGTCAACTTATACACCAAGACAGCTTTGAAAGAACAAAACTTCCATGAAAAATGCAACAGGATTAGGAAAAATAGTAACAGTATTTGAATGTTTACTCTATATAGTATGTTGACTTGTATGCTGGAAAATATGATATATGATTTTTTTTTAGGGTACTGTTTTGATGCATTTTATAGAAGATACTGTGAGTTAGAAGCAAAAAGAATAAAACTGATAAGATGCTACAAATACCAAGGTTAAATGTGTTTCTGTACAACCTTTATGTTTGGATGATTGTAAACAAATGTTTGCTGAAGATGTTATATATTGCTTTTGCAGCCATAGGGCAGCTCAGATCTTTGCCAACATTTAACATCTATTTTCCATGCTACAGGCTAAATACCTTTGACTTTTTCCACCCATAAAGATTTTTCAGCCCAATATCTACATGCATTTCTTTTATAGCTTTATGTGCTTCAAGATCCACTGTTCCACATAAAAAAAGAATTATTTCACCGTCTCAAAAGTTTATAAATCCTTATGACATTGACAACATACAATTCTTGTTGGTAAGAATAAAGTTATTAAAATGGATAAGGACATTCAAAGAATTGCTTTAGGTTCTAATGGCAGAACTACTGTCATATCTACAGGAGATGTAGGTTCAAGTCCCATGGGTAGTCTTTAACTTTTTCTATCCACTAGGGTTTCTCAATTTACATTCTATTATTTATAGCTTTGTGATTTGAGATCCACTACTCCAAAACATATGGCTATTTTAAGAAGCTTGCTTCCCAATCACATGGTTCTGGGTTCAGTCCCACTGCATGGCACCTTGGGCAAATGTCTTGTACTATAGCCTTGAGCTGACCAAAACCTTGTGAATGGATTTGCCAGATGGAAACTAAAAGAAGCCTGCTGTGTGTTTGTGTGTGTATGTGTATATATGTAAATGTTATTCTGCAT
>NC_068990.1:59253774-59256731 GCF_001194135.2 Octopus bimaculoides | reverse complement strand
GGCATCATCTGTGAGAAAAACAGCAATTCACTCTGCCAGAAATTTGGAAATAACATGCTGTTCTGCTTAGCATTTGCACCAGAAGCACCAATATGAACATTTCAGAGTGCTTGGGTGTCATTCTGAGGACAGTGCAGAGGATTTGGAAAGAGTTGGATAAGGTTACGAAGGTACGGCAGCTCACAAAACTCACCCTGATCGTTCTGATAACAAAAGAACTCCCGAATTTGTTGGTGAGATCCAGACCATGATTGACAACAATCCTTCCAAGTCAATCAGGTCCATTGCCAGGGATATGGGAGTATCTGATTTTCTTATCAGGTAGATAGTGCATGAAGACATTCGGTATTCCTCATACGAGATGAGAAAGGGACAATTTTTGTCCCAAGCCATCACAGACAAGAGGAAAGACCATGCTATAAAGTTTTTGAACAAACTCTAGCATCCCCTGCAAATGAACATGCTTTGGTTTTTCTCAGACGAGAAAAATCTCTGCCAGGATCAGATGGTGAACACACAGAACAACCACTAGCTTACCGTGTCCCAAAAACATGCACCGAGAGTGATAAAAATCAAATATCCAGTCAACATTATGGTATTTGGAGTGATCACTAGTGATGGCGACGTTATACTTCCATTCATCTTCCCACATGGCCTCAGACTCAACATGGAGGCCTACATCAAATGCCTGGAAGAGGTAGTGCTGCTCTGGGTGGCTGCTGGAAGATCCTATGTCTGGTAACAGGATTCTGCACCATGCCATACAAGCAAGAGAACCCAATTATGGTTGTCAGACAATTTCTGTGACCACATCACCCCTAACATCTGGCCACCTAACTCCCCAGACTGCAAACCCCTTGGTGAAGCACAGCTGAGCGAGAGACCAACGAAACTCCTTGAAACACCAAAGATGAACTGAAGGCAAGGATAATGGCAGCATTCACCAACCTTAACAAGGAGACCATCCAGGAGAGTTGCAGGAGATTCCGAAGTCATCTGGAGACCATGGTTGAAGCCAATAGCAATTTTAGTGAATAAATTTACTCTGTCAGTGTTATTTTTATTTTTGTATAATTTAGACAACAATTTATTCACCACATCTTGTATATGCGTGTGTGTCTTTGTTTGTCCCCGCCACCACCTCTTAACAACTGGTGTTGGTGTGTTTGTGCCCCGTAACTTCACAGTTCAGCAAAAGAGACTGATAGAATAAGTACTAGGGTTTCAAAAAAAAGTCCTGGGGTCAATTTGTTCGACTAAAACCCTTCAAGGCAGTGCTCCAGTATGGCCACAGTCAAATGACAGGAACAAGTAAAAGAATTATATATATATATATATATATATACACACACACACACACAGAAAATGGAATGAATAACATTATTTAAAATCATTACAATTGTTTCAACACATTTTTACACTCATAGTACATTGGTGAGATGTATAAAAAAAAAACAAGGTATAAAAAACACACTTCTTTAAGTGACAATTTAAATAAGTCCTTTGTTAGACCCTACCACCATTTCACTTGGTGAGAATGCTTACTCCAAAATATATAAACTCTATATAAATCCAATGTATACTATGGAATGCCTGATGTTTATCCTGGAGCAGGAGCATTTCCACTGTATGATGATATCGGGTAACCAATAACTGGACAAGCTTCTATGAAGTTTTTACTCAAATCTTATTTATTGGCATATATACATTCTTTTATTCTTATACTTGTTTCAATCATTTGACTGCGGCCATGCTGGAGCACCACTTTATACATGTATGTATATATATATATATATATATATATATATATATATAATCTCTTACCTATTTCAGTCATTTGGCAGCAAGCCTTACTGGTGCACTGCCTTAAAGGGTTTTAATTGAAGAAATCGATCCCAGGACTTATTCTTTGTGAGCCTAGTGCTTATTCTATCAGTCTCTTTTGCCAAACTGCTGAGTTACAGGGACAAACAAAGACACACATACATAAATACATACATACATACATATATATATATGCAACCGGCTTCTTTCAGTTTCCATCTATCAAATCCACTCACAAGGCTTTGGTCAGCCTGAGGCTATAGTAGAAGACACTTGACCAAAGTGCCATGCAGTGGAACTGAACTTGGAACCATGTGGTTGTGAAACAAGCTTCTTACCACACACCCACGCCTACACATACACACAAATATATGAATGTAGCTTGGGGGTGAATGTTTACTAGTAAAGCTACCTACCAGCTACCATAATCCAACAAGTGACTAATCACAGTACATCTGTCAGCCTATCGGACTATAATAGAACACAGAAAACTGACTCATACCATATCTGATAAAAGATATCTGACCACAAAATATCCATATCACCCTATTGAAAATTATTTATACATGGTTCGTGGAACAACTTTTTATCATTTTCGCTATTATATTTGCAACAGTTGCTATTTCTGTTGTTGCTCTGAATACTGTGACTGTTTGTTGTTGTTACAGTTGCTGCAGTTCTATTCTGCTGGTTGCTGTGGTGATAGTTTGATGGTGGTGGTGGTGATGGTGGTGGATGTGGTGATGGTTGCTGTCAGGAATATTAAATTGGTACCCAAAAGGAAATGTATTATTAGCAATCCAAAGTATCCTGAGCTCAAAACAGCTGGGAGATTGTTTATAATAAATTTTCAGAACCAGTGAGTCATTCAGCTTATACACTTAGTTTAAGAGAATGAACAGAAAATAGAGGCACAAGTGTGGCCTTGTAGTTAAGAAGTTTGCTTCCTAGCCACATAGTTCCAGGTTCAGTCCCACTAAGCAGCAGCTTGGTCAAGTGTCTTCTAATAAAGCCTCAGTCTCGCAGCAGCCTTGTGAGTGGATTTGATAGATGGAAACTGAAAGAAGCCCGTTGTGTGTGTGTCTATACATATATCTATCTATCTATCTATCTATCTACCTATATATATATAT
>NC_068990.1:59240646-59253764 GCF_001194135.2 Octopus bimaculoides | reverse complement strand
CTATATATATATATATATATATATATATATATGTGTGTGTGTGTGTGTGTGTGTGTGTGTGTGCGTGTGTGTGTGTGGTGTGCATGTGTGTGTGTGTGTGTAGGTATAGATGTCTATGTGCATGCATTTTTGTTTGTCCCCTATCATTGCTTGACAACTGGTGTTGGTGTATTTACATCCCCATAACTTAGTGGTTTAGCAAAAATGGCTGCTAGAACAAGTACCAGAATTTAAAGAAAACTAAATATTGGGATCGATTTATTCAACTTAAAATCCTTCAAAGTGGTACCCCAGCATGGCCACAGTCTATTGACTGAAGCAAGTGAAACATAGAACTTTTCATTTTTTTCTTAGCTTTTTTCTAAAAAGAAGGTCCATTATGCAGGTCAAATTATAACATGGATTCAAAGAGAGGGCAATAATTACAAGATTTCAGTTCATTATAATGTTATATTTTATTTTTTACTTGTTTTAGTCATTATAGTGCAGTCATGCTGGGACACTGCTTTGAAGAATTTTTAGTCGTATTAATAGACCTCAGTATTTTCTTTCTTTTTGTTTTCTTAAGCCTCGTGCTTATTCTGTTGGTCACTTTTGCCAAACAGCTAAGGTATGGGGATAAAGAAGAGTAAAGGTAAAGTTTCCTTCTTGAGTTATACCAACTCATAAGGGCCAGTTTCGCAGTTTCACAGCATATATATTCCCCACCTGGATGGGATGCTAGTCTGTCGTAGGATTACTCATTTTGCCAGCTGAGTGGACTGGAGCAACATGAAATGAAGTATTTCGCTCAAGAACACAATGTGTCACCTGGTGCAGGAATCAAAAGCACAATCATAAGTTCAACACCCGAACCACTAATCCACGTGCCTCCACAGGGTATGGGTATGTAAATATGCCAGCACTGGTTGTCAAATGGTGGTGGGGGACAAATGAAGACACACACACACACACACACACATATATATATATATATATATATACATTTAAGATGGGCTTCTTTCAGTTTCTGTCTAGCAAATCCATTCACAAGCCTTTGGTTAGCCTGAGGCTATATATATGAAGACACTTGCCCAAGGTGTTATGCAGCAGGACTTAACTTATAAAGGAAGTTAAATACTTATAAAATAGTGAAATATGAATGGAAAATTATGATAGTACTTTGATTTTTATTGCCACATGGCTCAAGCTTAGAAAGAAATGAAGCAAGTATGCTTTGTTCAATGTATAGAGTCAGCCTGTGTGAGTGATGGGCTGCACTTGTGCTTAGAGAAAAACTGTGTATTACAGGTATCAGCTGTAGTGTGCAAGAGAGAAGATTATGGACCATGTGGATGAGAGTGAAGAAAAAAGTGTGAAATGATGCAAGAGGAAGAAGCCTGTGGAAGAAAAGGAGGAAAATCAAAGAAGTTGGTAGGAAGAAGTGGTGAATTCCAGCCTGAGGATGCTTAGCATCACAAAAGAAATGATGAAGCACCATGATAAGTGAGAAGATGCAATGCTGAATCATACATACAAATCTTTTGCCAGAACAGGAAAGTAAACATAAAAATGATGAGCTGATGATGATGATGGTGGTGGTGTGGTGATGACAATGATGGTGATGCTTATAATGGTAGTGATGATGATGACAATGGTGGTGAAACTTAAGACGATATTGTTGGTTTATAAAATAAGAATGGACACAAACCAAAACAATTGTGAAATTGCTGAAAGCCAAAAGGCAATGAAATCAAGACCAACTCTCTAATATTCCCACAGTGCATATGAATTATTCAGTAATTTGCATCATAATCTGGAGCCTTAGAACTCATTAAACATCATATCCCAGAACTGACATTCCATTTGACCTAATGCTATGTTAAAGCAATTGGATCATATATTTTAACCCTTCTTCTACTGCCTTTCAGTTGACACACACATGCAATTGGAAAGAAATAATAATAATAATAATAATAATAATAATAATAATAATAATAATAATAATAATAATACACAGATTGATTTTGTGATTGAACAAGGGGATTTAAAAGAACAGTGGTCCAATCAATAAGTATCCGGACTGTTGCCATAGTAATGAAGCTAAAGCATGCAGAGTGAAGTTGCTTGGCACAGATTGACCGTGAACTCTGCTGTGCTTGTGCACTAAGTTTTAATGTTCTAGCTCACTTCTGCTGTTTACAGCAGTGCTTGGAAGGAAGGTGTGTAGCATGTGATCGTTACCTAGACCAAGACACAGAATACTGAGCAGAGAATCTACATCAAATTTTGCCAAAAGTTTGGTGATACCTGCTCAGAGGCCTACGGAAAGTTTTCATTGTGCAACTGAAACCTGAGTGTCTTCTTGGTCAGCTGAAAGCAGTTTTGGCATAAACTTGGCAGACATGCATCTCATACCCAAATCTTCAGTGATAATGGACTGAACTGAACTGTAACTAAACTGCACATCCTCTGATAACTCACGGATGTTGATTCAATGATTTCCCTTCAGAGCTGCGCACACATCTGCGATGTTTTTCTCAGTTCTGCTGGTTGCAGTTCTCCCAGAATGTTTGCCAACATCGACATTTTTTCTGCCATCTTGGAAACCTCTGAACCACTTGTACACTTGTGTGTGGCTCATACCCTTCTCCTCGTAAATTTTCTGCAACTTTGTGTAGGCCACTGACCAGATATCGCCATGACAGTTTTCTCTGTCACGGTCAATGCGACAGTTACATGCTACATACGTTCCTTCTAAGCACTGCTATAAACAGCGGAAGTGAGCTAGAATGTTAAAACTTAGTGCACATGCACAGCAGAGTTCAATGTCAATTTTTTGCTAAGTGGATTCACTCTGCATGCTTTAGTTTCATTACTATGGTGACAGTCCGAATACTTATTGATCAGACCTCATATAAATTCACACACGCACACACACTCACTCTCACACAAGGTTCCTTGATTCAGTCCCACTGTGTGGCACCTTGGGCAAGTGCTTTCTACTGTGAGTGGATCTGGTAGACATAAGCCTTTCATATATGTGTGTGTGTGTGTGTGTGTGCATGTGCATGTATATAGTTACTCAGAATTTCACATTACTGTTTGCCAGACAGTTGTGACCACAACAGTCTGATGTACAGTAATGTGAAACTCTGAGTAGCAATATATATATATATATATATATATATATATAAATGGCTGTCTGTTATGTGTGTGTTTATTTTTGTGTCACACCACTGTTTGACAACTGGTGTTGGTTTGTTTATGTCACTGTAACTTAGTAGTTCAGCAGTTCAGCAAAAGAAACCAATCAGGTTTTAAAAAGCACTAGGGCCAATGTATTTGACTAAATCCTTCAAGATAGTTCCCCCAACATGGCTGCAGTCTAATGATTGTAACAAGTAAAAGACAAAAGATGTATAAAAACAAGCAAATCATCAATTGAATGAGTGTTCAATACATTTAAGCAGGGTTTAACATTTATTTGAACAAGGAAAAGGTTGAAGTGACTATGAATTTTTTGGTTCAATTGCTTTTTTGACAAACTGACACCTGTTTCTGCCTCTCTGTCTCTCTGTCACACTCTAACCTTTCATCATTTGACACAAGATCATCTCCTCCAATGCCCTCTCAAAATTCCTTGTCTTATAAGTTACTTGGTGACCCTGCCGATACTGGTGCCACATAAAAAGCATTCGTTCCACACTGTGAAGTGATTGGCATTTGGAAGGGCATCCAGCTGTAAAAACTAGGCCTAAACTGATCTTGCCTGTGCTAGCGCCACGTAAAATGCACTCTGTCCACTCTACACGGTAGTTGATGTTAGGAAAGTGTCCAGCCATAAAAACCATGCTGAACAGACAGAGCAACCTGGTGTAGTCTTCTATTTGGCTGGCTCCTGTCAAACTGTCCAGCATGGAAGACAGACGTTAAATGATGATAATGATAATGACTGGCAAAATCAATTAAGCCAACACTTTGAAGTCACTGTCAACCTTTTCCTTGTTAAGATAAACTATAGAAGAAGAAAAATAAGACAGAAAAAACATACACATGCATGTGTCTTTTATCTCTCTTTTACTGGTTTCAGCCATTCCTATCTTGAAAGGATTAGTTGTACGAATCGACCCCAGTAGTTATTTCTTTTTTAAGCCAAGTATTTATTTTGTCAGGGATCTTTTGCTGAAATGCTAAGCTACAGGAATGTAAACAAACCATCTCCAGTTGTCAAGTAGTGGTGGGGAGCAAACACAAAGAGAAACACAAACATGTGTGTGTGTGTGTGTGTGTGTGTACATCATCAACATTTAACGTCCGTTTTCTATACTGGCATTGGTTGATATATATATATATATAATGTTATACACACACACCAATGCTGTTGCCATGTAAAAAGCACCCATTACACTCTTTTAAGTGGTTGGCGTTAGGAAGGGCATGCAGCTGCAGAAATCTTGCCACAACAGACAACTGAAGCCTGGTGCAACCTTCCAGCTTGACAGCTCCTATCAAACTGTCCAACCCATGCCAGCATGGAAAATGGACATTAAATAATGACGATGGTGGTGGTGGTGGTGGTGGTGGTGGTGTATGTGCATCTTGAACGGAAACCATTTACTATTTTGCTCCAAAGAATACATTATACATTATACAATAGCAGGAGTCAGGCAACAATGTAAAAAAAAATATATATGTCATAAAACAGCAAATTTGATGAGGAAACATGAGAAGAGGAAGTAAGAAGACAGATAGAAAATGGGCAGGAAAAAGGTAAGAAGAAAAGAGAAGAATTAGGAAAAAAAAATTGGGTAAAGAAAGAAAGAAAGAAAGAATGGAAATATTATGTATATAAATATGCATGTCATATATTTGTCTGCTGTGTGTGTATATAAATATTTATATGTATATCCACATCCATATATACTCACAGATATATGTGTTGTGTGTATAAATATTCATATGTTCATACACATCACAGTATCAGCCAGACCATCAGATGCTGTTATACACTGCTGATCACAATACACTTCCAATTTTGGTGTGATTGTGTCGCTTTTCCATCTTCACCAAAATTGTTTAACTAAATCGTCTTCACATGCATGTATATATTCATAGATATGTGTATAATGTGTGTATATAAATATTTATATGCACATCCACATACATATATATACACACACACAGGTATATGTATTGTGTGTATAAATATTTATATGTGCATATACATATATATATATATATATTCATAAATATGTGTGTGTTGTGCAAGTATATAAATATTTATATGTACATTCTCATAACATAGAAATATGTGTGTATAAATAATTATATGTACATACATATACATACATACTACATCATCATCATATATATATGTATGTGTGTGTGCATGAATATTTTTATGTACATATATGTATACTTAGATATATGTGTGGGTGAGAGTTGTGTGTGTATAGATATTTATATGTACATACATGCATGCACACACATATATATAGTGAGAGAAAGAGAGAAAGAGATGTGTGTGCATACACAATATCTGTTGAAAGTTTGCTGACTTTGCAACATCGTTTAATTTTAATTTCTCGCTAATAATGTCTCATATCAAAACCATATTATTCCATTCTACTTACTTCTAAGAGAGACAGTCAGAGAGATAGATAGATAGATGGTTTGAGAGAGACATACAGACAGAGAAGCTGTATATATCTCACACCCTAATTTTCAATGTTTATTTTTAAACAAAATTCCCACATCAGCTATTATTAAATATTTCCTCCAGCCTTTATGCTGTATATGCAGTTTAATTTTTTTCTCATTTTATTTTCATTAATAAATATAACTACATACTTTTTTTGAAACTTTTCTTTCATCCCATTTACCACTTTTTACATCCATTTTCAGACGTCAATATGAATAACATAGCTTGGCAACTTAAATAATTGGATTTTTTATTATTCGCTTTTATTTTTAGTCCATTTCTTATTATGGCTTTTAATCAAGTCAACATAAATTGAGAGGGTCATAGTCTGGATATTTTTTATCTTTTATTTGTTTCAGTCACTGGACTCTGGCCATGCTGGGGTACCATTTTGAAGGGGTTTCATCCCACCAAAATTGACCTCATTCCTTTCTCTTTTTTTTTTTTAAGTTTGGTACTTATTCTGAGTCTCTGTCACAGAAATGTAAACAAACCAACACTAGTTGCTAAGTGGTGAGGGAAGGCAAACACAAACACACATGCATGTGTGTGAGAGAAAAAGAAAGATAGATAGATAGATAGATAGATAGATGGATAGATAGACAGATAGATAGATAGACAGATAGATAGATAGATAGAGAGCGTTTGTTTATGCTTGTCTCGATGACTGTTTTTAAGTCAATGCTTCTCATAAAGCAGTGATCTTTGACAATATATCATAATCCAACAAAGTGTACCAGACTTAAAAAGAGAAAAAAAAGTACTAGGATCAAAAGGATTAAGTTAAAATCCTCCCAGATGGTGCTCTGAAATGGCCACATTCCAGTGACTGAAAGAAGTAAAAGAGTATAAAGGTAAATGAAATCCACTCTGGACTTCACCAGTTTGTTAGAAACAGCAGCCATAACTACCTCAAGTTACATGTGGTCTTAAAACATGAATGAAGGACACATCAGATGATGTGTTCCTGGGAAAATGATGGAATAGTTTCAACTGGAATGGCTTTGATCACAAGTCTTCTCAATCGGAGCTGACTTGTGGCCAAAATAGCCATAGCAACTAACATCAAATAAGGTTGATTATTAGTCTTCTGGTAATTCTTTGATATAAGATTTTTTAATTGAATAAAACTGAACCGATCCTGAAAGAGTCTCCACATAAATTGGCTAAAAAAAAAAAAACAAGATTCTCTAAATACAACCAGCAACATCATCATCATTTAACTCCATTTTTCATGCTGGCATGGGTTAAACAGTTTGACAGGAGCTGATAAGGCCAGGAGCTGATAAGGCCAGGAGCTGATAAGGCCAGGAGCTGCATCAGGTTCCACTGTCTACTTTGGCATGGTTTCTACAGTGGGATGCCCTTCCAAACACCAACCACTTTACAGAGTATACTGGGTGCTTGCTATGTGGCACCATCACCAGTGCTTTATACATAACACCAGGTATATAACATTGATTTTCTGGAACCTTTGCTTCCAAAGCCATTCCAAGTTACTGATTTTTCCAAACCGGGGGTGGTCACCTTTAAATTAAATGCAAAATTTACTTAAATAATTAAATGAAATATAAGTACTTGTACATTAGTATAAAGTTTATTAATACTGTACTGTGCAAGGTACTGTGAAACAGGGCCACTCAGTAAACTGATCTGACAGCCATGGGATTTTGAAATTCCTGCTCTTAAATCAGAGCAGATTATAAGAGGTTCTAGACTATCAGCACCTGAAAAGTTGGTGTTGTATCTATACTATATTTTTATTTTGTACTGTTTATATATCATGTCCTTTGTAAACAAGAGCACAATTCTGTTACAGGTTTGCAATGCACCAACATTGGTTTATTGCATTTTTGATGACAAAACCAACAAAGGAGTGTCTGTGCAGCTTTGACAATAAATACTATGAAGCGTTATTTCAACTATCAGTTTCTTTATAATTTTCTTGCCAATGTGCCCCACCCATCCCAGGATATCTCTTTAGTTATGTGCACTGCACCACAACATCACTAGTGCTAGCAGTATGAAAAAAAAGCCCTCAGTCCATGCTATGAAGTGGTTGTCATTAGGAAAGGAATCCAACTGTAGAAACTATGCCAAAACATACACTAGAGCATGAGGCAGTCCTTAGACCCATCAGATCCTGTCAAAACATCCAACCCATGGCAGCATGGGACATGGATGTTAAATGAAGATGATGATGATACACATATACACAATCATATTTACATACATAATTATACACATCCATACATCGATCCATCCATCCATGCATAAACTGCTTTGAAATCCCCAGCTTTTATATCTGGATTACAAATTTACATTTGTACCAATAATAATTGGTGCACTTGGTTTTTGTACATAAATACATAACTATCAGTCTGGATAAGGTAGGATTTTCAGAATAAGAAATCGACCAACTGACTCACACATTACAAATACAATCTGTAAATAGAACAGTAAAATCTATGCAAGACTTTCCTTGGGTTTAAAATGTAACATTGTTGTCTTTACCTACATTCCATAGATGGAGCTTTATATCTTTGTTAGAAACCAGCACCTTCTTCAGAGGAAGAAATTTTGATAATTAAATAAAGAAGTAAAAAAAATACATGTATTTATGTATATAAATGAAAAAAATTATTATAATATTTACCAATAATGGAGCTGAAGAGAGGTGAAAGAGCAGTAAATATTAATAACTTACCTTTTATGGTTCGGCCATATTCTTTATTGGCTACCTGATCTTCCTCATTAAGAAGAAGCTCTTTGCTTTTGTTTTCCAAAATTTTGCGCTTTTCTCTACTGAGGACTTTTGGGAATGCAAAAAATGGAAGGGACATAAGGATTAGAACTACTCCACAGATGATGAAGCCACCCCACCAGGCCCCAATCCAACGAGGATCTGAAGGGGTCAGAGAAACATTGTAGGAAAACAAATCAACATAAAACTGCAAGAGTAGAGCTCCAAGGGCATAACCAACAACAGGACCCAATGCAGCAGTCGCATAGATGAAAGCTAAAAAACAGAAAAGAGAGAAAATGGGGAAAATAGAAATAATTCAAACATACATAGCATATAAATATTAATCAATAGTTGCTGGAATGATTACAGCATTATGCAAGACTGATTATATTAAATAATGATGAAACTGGTGTAACTAAAGTATTAAAATAATTTGCTAACTCTGTTCTTCACTATTTGCAATATTTGTCATTATATGGGCATATGGTGTAGTGGTTAAGAGCGCGGGCCACTAACCCCAAGATTCCGAGTTCGATTCCAGGCAGTGACCTGAATAATAATAATAATAATAATAACAACATCGAAAAATACCTTAGGAATGAGAACCCAGGATCGAAATTTCCCCAAGACACCTGATGAAGGCTGGAGGGTATATCAGCCGAAACGTTGTGTTAACAACAAACAAGATGAAGACAAATATTCGTCAAATGTAAATAATGTACATAATTCTTCATCTCTTAAATATAGAACTGTATTATTTTCAAAGTTTAAAAATTTTGAAAATCTAAGGTCACTGCCTGCGCAAACATAGCAAGTTGAACAGTGTCTCTCAAGTTTGTACTCTCATCAAGTGCAATTGAAAAACAAAAAATTGCAGCTGGCTGCAAGTGTCCCTCAGAGAAATTTTTAAAATCTGCTGAAGTTTCTTCAACTCGTCATGTAATCAATCTTGCAAACAGGCTGTTATATGCAAATAAAAAAACTTCTTTTCAGGATAAACCCTATCTGCTACTGCCAGCAAACATTTTTTGACAAACACCGTCTCTAAAAGATTTCATCTTTTCTGCAAAACGTTTTGAAAATTTTTAGTTGACTCAAATATTTCTTTTATTTATGCTGTAAGTGATGTCACTTCTCTAAAACTAGCTTCCAGTCACTCAACTTCATCTCTTCTCACCAGCCCCATAAACTTGTTAAAATTTTCATTATGACAGATTTTATAATGTCTGCCTATTATTTCCTAGTCTTCACAATGCTATTTTCTAGGCAGATGAGACAAAATGGTTTCCCACTGTGCTTGATAAAGAAGTGATCTTGTATTCAAATATCTTGAAAATTTCAGCAGCTTTTACCATCTTCATTTTGAAATTCATACCCATGGGAGATTTTCATCGATTTTTTTAATTTCAAAACTCAAATTATTCAACAAGTATCATAGTGCCTGTAAATATCTGGTTTATATAAAATATCATTATTTAAGATGTTAAGAAGACACATGACAATGCATAAACTGTTGCCTTAGCAGGTCTTTAATTACTAAATTTGTGTTTAAGCACCAAAGATTTGAAAAAATACATACCCTACAAGAAAACTTTTTTTTTTTAATGAGAAGGTAATTAGCATGGATTTCTTGTTAAACCATAGTGATACTGTTTTTATTTACACATTTGAACAATTTCATCTGAAAACGTGCCCTCACAGAAAGTATCTAATACATATAAGATGGTCCTACTTCCTGGGACTGACACAAAGTGGAAATTTGGACTCAAGACACCATATATAGTGTATTGTGATCATGTAAAACAGAATCATATTTATATTATATTCTAAATATAATTGTTTTATTTTTACACTCTTGGAGTGGTTGGTGTTAGAAAAGGCATCCAACTATAGAAACCATGCCAAATCAGACTGGAACCTGATGCAGCACTCCGGCTAACCAGTTCCAATCGAACAATCTAACCCATACAGCATGGAAAGCGAACTGTAAATGACAATGATATTTATATTATGTTTATGGGTTAACTAAGCAAAAAACTTTAATATTTGTTCCTGGGAAAATCAAAATCCTTTCAAGGGCCATAGGTGACATGGTTTGATCAACACTGACTGGGTCAGCTACGTGAGGATCCCTGATGTTGAGAGACCTGAAACACCTAACGTTCCTAGGAAACATCCCCAATGAGGTGTCCAGGTGCTTCAAAGAATGATCAACGGAGAAACAACATGTAGTGTGACAATAGGTTCATTTCATAATGATATTGTATAGTTTCAAATTTTGGCACAAGGCTAACAATTTCAGAGGAGGGAGTATATTGATTACACTGACCTAGTGCTTGACTGGTACTTATTTAATGAACCTCAAAACGATGAATGGCAAAGTCAACCCCAGCAACATTTCAATGGTATTGTATGTAAAGTGAAAGCAATCAGAAAAAGTAGGTTCAAAACATAGCTACAGGAATACACCATGTATTCTACATATTTACATACATTTAATATATTCTTGTGATCCTTTTAAGGTTTTATTTACTAGATCATGACCATGCTGGGGCATAAGTTTAAAAGGCTTTAGTTGATCCTATTGACTCCACTTTCAGTTTAGGTTTTATTTTATTTTTCTGTTTGTAGATTCATTAAGAGCATAATAGGACAAAACATGGATACAGCATAAACACACACATACATGACAGGCTTCCATACAGTTTTCATCATCTCAGTTCCACGCGCAAGGTATTAGTGTAACTAAGACTACAATGGAAGAGACAATCACTCAAAGTGGTGCCCACTCCCATCATGCCTGGAAGTATCTGGTTTGCAAACTGAACCATATAGCTTTGTCTGCACTTGCACGTGCATACACACACACAAACACACACATGCATGAGAAATGTCACTTGTGTATATACATCCATCTGAATACTTTTGACACCATTCATATTGCTTTATTAATTAAACACATACATTAATAAATCTTAGACAAATATCTACATTTCAATGATATTTTTATCTTTATTCATATTTTATATAATGCATACATAGATATTTACACACACAAATATCTTCTAAGTGTGTTTGCACTGGTGTGTGTGTGTGTGTGTGTGTGTGTGTGTGTATAATTGAAAACAAAGAGAGGAGAGTGGAAATTCACATCCAAAATTTTTCTATTAAAAACGTTTTCTACAGCATATATAACAATGACCATGTTTCAATCGCAGCAACTACACATTGCTCCATATGCCATTATGCATCCTAGTCACTGCAATTTTATCAAGGGTCCATTAGGACATTTTCAAAGTAAACAAATTCAAACAGGCTGCCTGCATTGGTATTCAGTTAAAAGGTTTTAGCATTATTTTTTAAATTAAATTGAATTCTGGTCTTACAATCACCTCTCCTGGTATTACAATTGAATCATGGTTTCTAAAATGTTCATTCATATTACAATCAACTGTAACAGTTTTGTTTACATTTTACTGTATGGAGTACATTATTTATTCAGAGGTAATTCATTTATGTTTGGGTTTATACCCTCAATTAATATTATTATTAAAATCATTTTAGTATTGTTTGCAAAAATATCATTAATCACCACAGTCATTATGTTAACTAGTATAATTATTATAGATGGTAATTTGTTTCTATAAAATTGTTTAAACATATATTTTAATCCAATGTGGTCATCTCATAGCCTGTTCCTGTGTAGTGTTTATAATAGCATATTTAGAAAAGAAAATTTGGTACATTTCCTCCACACAAAAGTTACATCTATTATCGCCTATTTTTTTAGGCTTTGCTTTACTAATAATTTCCCAAGCAATTGAAAACACTTGTTACTATCTTTAAGTGCTCAAATTAGCTTACTAAGGTTGGTAGTATTCATTTTGTCCCTATTTCTAAACAAATTTAAATGGGTGGCAATTCTCTGCTTTATATTACATGAGCCAACTCCTTTATAGAAATATTCTCTATTCTCTGAGATAATCTTACACCTGTATACAATATTTTTGTTTATAATCAGAGCTAAGCAGACAGGCCCTGTACCTTGCACAATCACAACTAATAGTTCTAGTACTTCCATCACTATCATCCACTTCACCTACTCTAAATGTGATTTTTATATTCTCCTGTCTATCTTTTAAGCTATTAGTCCTCCCCATAGAGACAACACCGAGTACTTTGCCCTCTAGGATTCATATCCACTACTTCCAGGCCAACTGTGAAGCTCCCTCAGGTCTCTTCAACTCCATTGGTTGTCAAACTATACTTCCTATCCTGATACCCAGCTGTGTCACACATGGTTTGTCCACTCATGTTGACATTGTTGCTATTTATTGATCTATAATTACAATTCTGGTTACTACTATTGCTACTATCCATATGGGGACTTTTAAATTTACTATTGTTGTGTGCAGCTATAACTTGTGCTAGATTTTTGCTATTATAGAAAGCTGATTTGTCCCCATCATGTCTGTGTTTACGTCCCCATAACTTAGCAGTTCAGCAAAAGAGACCGATAGAAGAATTACTAGGCTTACAAAGAATAAGTCCAGGGCCGATTTGCTCGACTAAAGGCGGTGCTCCAGCATGGCCGCAGTCAAATGACTGAAACAAGTAAAAGAGTATATATATATACATACACTTTTTCTCATATATATATATATATATATATATATATATATATATATA
>NC_068990.1:59238217-59240199 GCF_001194135.2 Octopus bimaculoides | reverse complement strand
CACACAGTGGAACTGAACTCGCAGCAATGTGGTTGGTAAGCAAGCTACTTACCACACATCCACTTACTCTACAATATATATATCTATATATATATATATATATATATATATTATATATATATATATATATATGTGTGTGTGTGTGTGTGTGTGTGTGTTCTTTCTCTACCAGCAGAAAATATATGTTTCAACTCCTATCTGACAGCTAGAATAATACCTGATTTATAAAAGTATTAGGATTAATATTATTTATATACATAAGCTTTGATATTATTCATATTGAATGACAGACTCCTAGCTCCATACATCATAACACTTGTTATGTTTGATATTACAAGCAATTTAATTCTAGCCATACCAAGTTAGAAACCAAATTTTTAAAAAAATTATTTTTAAATCTTTACTTTATATATATATACATATATATATACATATATATTTCTTTACATAACTTAGAGAAACAGTACCCAATCTTTCTTTGTACCATGAACCAGTTTCATGCAAGACAATTTTTCCATGGTCCAGGGGATCACATGCATAACAAAACACAAAGTGCATAATATAAATTTCAATTTTTACATATAAAATGCAAAAATATTCTACAGACTGCAAAAGTTAAAAAAATCGAAATAAATTTTACAATTTATTCTTTCTGTACAGCACAGGACCAAATAATCCACAGTCCAATACTGGTCTGTGGCTTAGTTTTTAGGGTCTCCTGACTTAGAGGATTGCTCGTGGCCCTTTTCATGGCCTCCAAAAACTGTTATCCATAGATCAGACACCTGGCCTAAATGCTTGCAGCAGAGTATTATTTCATTGTGTTACAGAAGAAAATGCTTTAGGTGGCAGCATCACCAGTGCTTTTTAGGTGGCACCATCTCCAGTGCATTTTACCAGTGCTTTTTGTGTGGCACCAGCACTTTTTACATGGCATCATTGCCAGGGCTTTTTACATGATACCATCACCAGTGCTTTTCATGTGAACCATTACCAGCGCTTTTTACATGGCACTGGCACCAGTGCTTTGTATGTGGTACCAGCACCAGTGCTTTTTACATGGCACCAGCACCAGTGCTTTTTATGTGGCACCAGCACCAGTGATTTTTACGTGGCACCATCACTAGTGCTTTTTATGTGGCACCATCACCAGTGATTTTTACGTGGCACCATTACCAATGCTTTTTAAACGGTACCATCACCAGTGTATTTTATGTGACACCATCACCAGCGTTTATTAACAACACCATCACCAGTGATCTTTAACCCTGCTCCAGTACCAACAGGGTCACCAGCTAGAAAAACAAAATCATAACATGACTACTGAGTGTTAAACAACTTAGTGAAAAAAAACTGTCCTCAGTTCCCAGTGTTGTGCTTCTTCTTCTTTGATCTCCATCTATTTTCGACAGACAACCAGAGAATTCATATGCTGATCAATATATATCACCCTACTTTTGTATTTCTTCACAGACAACCACCATTACTAACCTGCAGATACAACAGAAAGGTTGGGGGTAGGATGGGAGGGAGGTGCAGATTCAAAATAATAAAAATGCACAAGTCATCAAAAGTTATTTAAAGCAGAAAACAATTTTGAGACTTTTGAAAGAAAATGTTATTGATTTATGTAAAACAGTTAATAAATATTGTGTAATAAGCTAGGTTTGAACATTCAATGCATCTCAACACTCCCCTCTATTTTTTTCTCTCTCTCTCTCTCAACTAATCCCTACAACTCTTTTACCCAGTCTTTCACAAAAACTATTTTTATCTCTTATTTTCTATGTCAATACTGTCTTTCTTTTACTCCTACTTTTTCACTCAACATCATATACACACAAACACAAACATATTTATATATACTTCCATATATACAGTTATAATTCACCTTTATAAAACGCTGAAACATTTGTATGTAATCTTTTTAATAAATTACATATATATATATATATATATATATATATATATATATATATATA
>NC_068990.1:59236719-59237780 GCF_001194135.2 Octopus bimaculoides | reverse complement strand
ATATATATATATATATATATATATACACAAATACATTATATATATATACATACACATATATACATTATATATACATACATACATACATACACATATATATACATACACATTATATATACATACATACACATTATATATATACATACATACATACACACACATTATATATATATATGTACACATTATATACATATACATACACATACATTGTGGAAGAGGTAGACCCAGGAAGACCTGGGATGAAGTGGTGGAGCACGACCTTCGAACATTAGGCCTCACTAAGGCAATGACCAGTGACCGAGACCTTTGGAAATATGCTGTGCTTGAGAAGTGCTGGCAAGGCAAGTGAGACCATAGCCTGTGGCCTATGCTAGGCGTGTAACCAGCCCACTTATACATACCTTTCCTTCATTGGACTCTAAACTCAGCTTGCGAAGACCTGTTGAGGCAAATGAAATCGAAATCAAATTCAATGACAGCACCGCATGACTGGCATCCATGCCAGTGGAGTGCTAATAGCACCATCCAAGCATGACCGTTGCCAGGGCTGCTGACTGGCTCCCATGCGAGTGGTACGTAAAAACCACCATTCAAGCGTAATTGTTGCCAGCATCGCCTTACTAGCACTTGTCCCGGTGGCATGTGAAAAACAACATTCGAGTGAGGTCATTGCCAGTGCTTCTGGTGGCACGTAAAAAACACCATTTGAGCGTGGCAGTTGCCAGTACCGCCTGACTGGTCCTTGTGCCAGTGGCATGTAAAAGCACCCACTACACTCTCAGAGTGGTTGGCATTAGGAAGGGCATCCATCTGTAGAAACTCTACCAGATCAGATTGATGCCTGGTGCAGCCATCTGGCTCTCCAGTCCTCAGTCAAACCGTCCAACCCATGCCAGCATTGAAAGCGGACATTAAATGAGATGATATACAAACACATACATTATATATATATATATATATATATATAATTATATACACACACACACACATATATATATACACACATATACAGCTACATATATATATATATATATATATATATATATATATACACACACACA
>NC_068990.1:59214606-59236281 GCF_001194135.2 Octopus bimaculoides | reverse complement strand
TATATATATATATATATATATATATATATATATATACATATACATATACATTATATCTATATATATATATATATATACCAAACCGCTAAGTTACAGGGACGTAAACACATCAACATTGGTTGTCAAACGACGGTGGGGATACAAATACAGACACACAAATACATACATATGTATGCAACGGGCTTCTTTCAGTTTCCACCTACTAAATCTACTCACAAGGCTTTGGTGGGCCCAAAACTATAGTAGAAGACACCTGCCTAAGGTGCCACGCAGTGGGATTGAACCCAATGGTTGAGAAGCAAGCTTCTTACCACACAACCACTCCCATGCCTATATATACATATATAACACATGCATGCACATATGTACACACTATATATATATTTATATATATATATACATAGCTCTGCTGCACTATTTGTTGCTTGCCACATCTATTCAGAGTTTTTAAGACAATTAAGATCAATACTCCAATCATTTAATGTACCAATAAATTTTGTTATGACTATTGATTGTCTATTATTCAATGGATGGTGGAATGAATTTTTGCCTGCCCAACATCAGGTTTTAGGCAATGAATGAACCAAATTCATAATATCAAAGCTATCACAAATGAAATGTGGCAAAGCCTTTTGATCTCTCTGCTCTTGGAGAACAGTTTCTAATATAACTAATCTATAAATACCTTGTAATAATAATTGCTGTTTTTTTCCTTTTTTTACAGCAATGGGTGGATGAATGGTTAAAGGGTTGGAACAAGTACCATAAAGCGAAAACTGTAAACCAGATTATTGTTGGTGATGTTGGTGTTATTGTAGTAAAGACCATTCCATCATTTTTGCTTTCCATACTTTGTTCCATGCCAAAGTTTTATTCAGCATGTTCACTTCAGAGTAAAGACCATGGGGTTGTCCTCTTCAAAGGTACAAGGACCAACTCAAAACAATACAGAGAGCCACTGGACTTGAGAGAAAGGCTTGACAAAATCACCTTGTCCTCCACCAACATTACCATGAAGTTAATACCATCGACTCTTCCATGCAAGAATTTGTCTACTTAGTGATCAACACCATTGCCATAAAGGAAGTGTTTAGCAAAGAAGAAACTAAATTCATGGATACAAGATAAAGCCACCAACAACAACGACATTGTATATCTAGGACTATGTCATCCAATGTTGCTTCAGCTGTGGCTGTGTGATTCGGAAACTTGCCTCTCAGCCATGGGGTTTCAGTTCAGTCCCATTACACAACACACATACTATAAGCCACAGTGTGTGTGTGTGTGTGTGTGTGTGTGCATGCACAGATGTATGCATGTGCACAGACAGGGGGAGGGTGCTGAAAAGTTTCTGGTTTTGGATAAAAGAAAATACAGGTGGATCAGTTAATCATGATTTTATTCAACATATTCTGCTCTCAGAGTCACACACTTATAGCATAGTGGTTAAGAGCACCGGCTACTAAACCCCAAGATTCCGAGTTCAATTCCAAGCAATGACCTGAACAATAATAATAATAATAATAATAATAATAATAATAATAATAATAATAATAATAATAATAATAATAATAATAACATTGAAAAAATACCTTAGGAATGAGAACCCAGGTTCGAAATTTCCTCAAGACACCTGAAGAAGGCTGGAGGGTATATCAGCCGAAATGTTGTGTTAACAACAAACAAGATGAGGACAAATATCCGTTGAATGTAAATAATGCACATAATTCCTCATCTCTTAAGTATAGAACTAGATCAACTTTGTTTTTGTTTTTAAAGCAATTGCTTGTTAGAAGGTCCTTACACCACTGAAAATGTAAGAGCTACTTGAATAAAATGGACACTAGACAGAAGTCAAGGGGTGATGATGTGCATTAGACTTAAATGACTAGAGGTCATATTGAAGAGGAAAACAAGACTGGGGAAAGGAATTCCAAAGTTCAGAAGTGCAAGGGAAGAAACTGGTACTGTAAAGTACTTTACGACACTTAGGAGGTTGCACAGTATACTGATGAGAACTGGATGCAAGTCTAGTTGATCACTGATAAGTTCTTAAAGGAGAAACCAAAGAAGAGAACTCAGCTGAATAATGTCCAGGGAAATAGTTATAGAAAAGAGACAAGGAAGCTACATGACGACGATGAGAGAGTGAATCCAATTTAGAAGATAGATTAAAACTAATAACGTTACAAATATGGTGCTGAATGCAGTCCAACAGAGTTAAACAATCCGCAGGAGCTCCTGCCCATATGTGACAACAGTACTCAATGCAGGGGCAAATGATGGACTTCTAAAGATAAAGAATAGTCTCAGGTGTGAGATAACTCCTCAAATGAAGGAGTGAGCCCGCCTTCATTGTAGCTACTTTGGCAATACATTCAAGACAATTTTAGAGGACCAAAAATTCCATGTGAAACGCAACAGGATTTGGAAAGATAATGATGATGTCTGAACGTTTCACAACACTATGTTGATTTGTATATCAGAAAAAATGGTAGCTATTTATAATACACACAGAATATTTTCTGCATGACTGGATACATATTCTCACGTTTTATGTGAAACCTATCTTCCATGTGGTGACATGTGGCAAAAGCTAGCTTTTGAACAAGTCATGATGGAACAAACAATTCGAGTGTTGTAATATAAAAATAAATCAGTAGAAATAATGTTATAAGTCATTCAAGCTTGCCATAAGACATCTAACAAGCCATGTGCCATGCATACCAATTTCCCCAACTTCACATTCTACCGCAATGAGACCAAACCTCGTATTTAATATGAACACTTGAATTTTTGTTTGGTTTGCTCTAAGTAAATTTAATTGATATGAAACATGATATTTCTTCATGTTGAAATTACCATTAGGTGTATGTGTGTGTGCGCGAGCATGCATGTGTATGTAGTAGTGGAGTAAAAAGCAAAATTTCATAAAGTTATTTTTAAACTGATAAGGAAAATTGATAAACAAAACAAAGCATTCACAAAGAGAAGTAAATTAAGTGTGAGAGAGTTTCATAAATGAAACTGCCAATACATGTTTTAAAGTCATGCATCCAAATAAGTTATGGTTTATTGTTGACCTTTGATCTTTTTTTGTTTTATGCCTTCGGGTTTCAAAAATGAAAAGATGTTCTACCTCTATCTCTCTCTCTCTCTTTGAGGTGGGCATAGGTATCAGAGTGGTATCAGTTACAGGTTTGTAATGCATGTACATTAGTGCCAGAACTAATTCTTGTGCTCAAACACACAGAATAAGTCACACACTCATAAAAGACAATCATAAACATTGTCCTCAAAGATATATACCAACAGATACATAAACTGAAAAGAGCACAAATACATACTGACAAACATATATGTGTGTGTGTGTGTGTGTGTGTGCATATGTATATAGGTTTGTCAGTATGTATGTGCATATTCACACACACATATATACACCTATACATACACACCTAGAAATAGAATAATCAATAGTATTGCTATATTTGCTGTCTACTGTTGTTTGTTGTTGTTTAACTTCGATCGCTTCTAATCCTATAGCGCAGTGGTTCTCGGTCTTTTGATTCTGTGGTACATTGAAGATCAAACGAATAATTATTGGTGCATTTCCCAGGCAAAGTGGAAAAACACTGTGCTGTAGAACACCATTTGGGAGCCAGTGCTGTAGACCTATACACAGGAATACAGGAAGACAAGCCAGTGACACCAATCCACAAACACAACATGATTCCAAAAAGGTCCATTTCTATCCTTGACATTTTGGCTACTGATTCCAATGTCATTGACTTGACCAGGGTCGATATTCAAAGAGTATAATTTTCCTGAACCATGATCTGCATCTTAGTCCGTTTCTCTTTGAGAATTATTTTACAGGAAGATGTATGGCTGTGTGCTAAGAAGTTTCCTTTCCAACCATGTGGTTTTGGGTTCAGTCCCACTGCATGACACCTTGGGTAAGTATCTTCTACTATATAGCCTTGGGCCAACCTTGTGAGTGAATTGATAGATGGAAATTGAAAGAAGCCAGTCTTTGTATAGATATGTGTTTGTGTGCATGTTTTTGTCCTCCACCACCACTTGATATCAAAGTGTTGGTTTGTCGACATCACAGTAACCCAGATGATTGATACAATAAGTATAAGTACCAGACTTTAAAAAGTGTGCACTGGGGTTGATTTGTCCAACTAAACTCTTCAAGATGGTCCCCCAGCATGGCCACAATCCAATGACAACAAAGCAAGACTTGTTGAATTAGATACAATCTATCAGACAGCTTCCTCACAGCATCCATCTACTCAATTTCACTCATAAAGCTCAGGTTGGTTTCAAGCTCAGGTTAAAGATTCTTTCTTAAGATACCATGCAGTGGTATTGAACCAAAGGCCTCTTCATTGCAAAATAAACCTCTTAACCATTTGGCCATGCAACATTTATGCCTCATAAATACACGAATGTATGACCCCATTAAAAAGACTCTTTCAACTGTTTTACATTAAAGATATAGATAAAAAAAACTGGTACTTCAATGACATACAAAGGAAGTGTTACTTCCACTTATATCAAAGAATGAACTAATGTTATTTGATTCTCAAGGTTAAAAGAAGGAAAAAAAAAATCTTTGTTAAAATACTTAAATACACCAGCTAAACCAGACGGTTGGAGATTAATTGTAAGCATATTCGAATAATTGCTAGTTAAAGTAAAAAAGTTATGTTGCTGTATCCGATGTGAAACAATGTCAACTCATGTCTCAATAACATATGATAGCCTTTCTAATTTGGCTACAGATGTTGATGGATATTATCAAGTATTTATCAGAACACATTTCACGGTACAACACAGATGTAATAGAAGTAGTAGTCAACACTAATTAAATAAGGCAACTAATACAATTTATCTATTGTATTCAACAAATATCAAAACAAAAACAAAAAAAAAACGATGTCCAAGGAAACTAATGATGGTCAGCGTTAGCAAAAATTATATACATTAATAAATATTAGCATCCTTTTCTCCACAAGACATATGAACTTATCCAAGCTCACAGACTCTATTGTATTCCGCGTTTTAATTAACATCTCATTTCTTTTTGTCTCACTAGTGTAATTAGAATGATAATGAAGTATTAATTATTTTCCTTCAGCTATTATATCCAACTGTGACCTGTCCAAATATCAAGTCTGTAATGAGGAAAGTTTAAACTAAAACAACATTTTTATCTTCAACTTTTATTATTATTGTTGTTGTTATTGTAATTTCTTCATAGTTCTTTTTTAATTCTGTTCATAGCTTATTCATTTATTTACCTTGTTAATGGTCTCACTATTGTTCTAAATTCTGACACCAACATTTGGTTTTCATCACTATTTTGCACCATAAAGTGAGGTGTGAGCTTAGAATCAACAGCAATATTCGTTTTATACAGATAAGGCAGTGAGCTGGTAGAATCATTAGCATGCTGGGAACAATCTGTCTTCATGGTCTGAGTTCAAATTCTGCCAAGGTCCACTTTACCTTACATCCTTTTGGGGTCAATATAAGTATCAGCTGAGCATTGGGGTCAATGTAATCAACTTACCCCTTCCCCCGAAATTGCTGGCTTTGTGTCAAAATTTGAAATCAAAATATTTTTTATGCAGAAGGATTTAAGTTAAAGGGAAAAAAAAACACCCAAGAAGATGATCAGCAAGTATAATAATCATCTTTATTATGATTAGTATTCTGAGCAACATTTTAGTATCACATGTGCCCCCCCCCCCCACACACACAATAGTTTTGTGTGGGAGGGGTGACTACAAATATCAGCCAAAAAAAGGGCTTTTTAAGTTTTGATTTCAAAGGCCCCACCAAAACTAATGTTGTGCTTCATGTGCCTTTTAAACTTTTAATGATGTGGGGGAGGGGGTCCCGTAATTGACAGCTTGAAAGCATATGAATATATACAACATGCCTCAATTTTGGCAGAGCTTCAAAAAAAAAAAAAAATTCTAACCCAGTTTTTGCCTGATATTTGTAATTCTTCATCACCTGTCAACATATCAAGGAATATTAAAGTCTGATGTGTTCATATAATAATGAAATCACACTATTCTCTGTTTAAGAATTTAAACCCTTTCATTATTGTTTCTAAAATACAAGCCTATGTATGTCAATTAAATTCTAAAATATTTGTGAATTCTGACTAGTTTTGTAACTAAATTTCAAACATAAATCAATTTATCATTTAACTTTTACTTGTTTCAGTCATTTGACTGGGACCATGCTGGGGCATGGACAAGAGAGGGAGGCAAGAGGAGGAGGGAGAGAAGTGAAGCTGAATAGACTGTCAGGAGTCAAGTTTGGGATTAAGAATTATTCCTTGTTTTCATTGATTGTCACTGATATTTCCATGTTCTTTGGCTCATTGTGACAAACAGACAGACATACACAGGTGCGTGCATGTGTGCAGCAAACATGTAATAAAATCCTAGCAACCAATAAAAGACTAAATTTACATCCCCTGTGAAGGGGATTCCTTATAGGTGATAAGTCATCTCGTTTTACACAGGTAATGTGATAAATGTCTGCCGATTATGTTGACACATCACCATAATTTATCTTAAATGTGTGGACTGATATAAACACACGTTTGGATAACATCAAACAAATGTTCAGTTTGTAGTTCCAAAATACAGTAAGTGTATAAAATCTTAGCAATTAGCCTATTATTGAAAAATTACAGTTTTTGTACTTGATGACATCTGAGATACATGCATAATAAGAACATGCACTCAAACATACACACACTTCAAGCTTATGCCAATAACATAAGGGCCTACAGTATGCCTCAAAGTACTTGTGAAAATTTTAGTTTAACAAGTGCTATGGCATGGAAAAGAGAGACAAGGAGGAGGGAGGGAGGGAGGGAGGGAGGAGGATGGGGAAGGTGAGAAAGCATACTATGTCAAAGCCCTTGTAAAAATCTAGCTTCATAAGTACCCTGGAACAAACTGCAGGCATTTGAGTCACTGGCATAGCCATAAAATGTATGCATGTGCATGTGTGTGTGTTAAAATTTCACTTTACAACCACATGTTTTTCAGTTTCAATTCCACTGCGTTCACTTCTAAATATTTTGTTATACTACAAGATAGTATAAATTCCCAGTTATTACTAATCTCTGTGCTGTGTGGGAACTTGACAAAATATATTTAGTAATTTACTCTGCTCAAATTCAATTCCTTTTATGGAAAAACTGACCCACAATACCAGGATGTTCTTTTAAGAGAAAGAAGACTCACAATCACAAAATCTAGAGACAGTGACATTGCAGCCAGTTCCCAGAAAACTGAGTTTGCAGCATAGCTTCAATCCTAGGATGTATCATTTCTCATTCTTTTTCTCCTTGTAACTCAGAGAAGGATAGATTTCATCAAGATGTTTTGCTCTTCAAGCAGTTCAGTTATTGTTGAAGTTCTAAACCTTTTTCCATCCTGTCTCATTTCTGGAAACTAATAATTTTTTGTTACTCTTTTTTTAATTCCTGTATTCCATGCTGATGCCATATAGAAAGCACCTGTGCTGGTTCCACATAATAAGCACCTGTGTTGGTGCCACATAATAATCACCTGTGCTAGTGCCACATAGAAAGCACTTGTGTTGGTGCCATGTAAAAAGCACCCAGTACACTCTGTAAAACAGTTGGTGTTAGGAAGGATATCCAACCGTAGAAACAATGCCAAAGGAAGACAGTCGGAACCTGGTGAGGCTCTCCAGCTTTCTAGCTTCTTTCAAACTGTCCAACCCATGCCAGAATGGAAAATCGATGTTGAATGATGATAATGATAATGTACTGCAAATAATCATTAACTGCAACTGCTGCAAAAACTTGAACTGCACATAGCTGCAATTCAAATATTGATGTTGTTGAAGTCTAAAAAACAGAAATTGAGCACTCATGTGCAACAAACAAATTTTAGCCTCACCCCAAGAAATCTTTTGACAAGAACTTCATGGTTTTAAGAGTTGTCAGCAATGTGGGACATGTGATGCCTCCTTACTTCTTTCCACAAGGCCTTAGAGTTAACTCTGCCACCTACATTGAGGTCCTGGAAATGATTAAGCCCTGGATAGACAGTGTATGCAATGGAGGGCCATATGTGTTTCAGTAAGACTCTGCACTATCGCACATGGCTCTAGTAACACAGGAATAGATGGCTGAAAATTTTCATGATCACATAACTTCATACATTTGGCTTCCTAATTCCTCAGATCTCAATCCATTGGACTATTACATGTGAAGCATTGTGGAGAGAGAGAGAAGTCAATGAACATGCCCATAACACCAAAGATTCTTTGAAAGCTGCCATAGTAAGAGTAATGTCCAAAATGAACCAGGACCACTTGATTTGAGCATGTACATGTGTGCATGTGTACAGAGGTGGGGGTGCTATCAGGTGTAGTGTTGGTGAATTTCAGGGAGCATGGAGGTTTTAAAGGATGTGATGTCTCAGCAACTAACAAGGTAGTTTGTTCCATGCTTCAGCAACTCTGAGTGTGAAAAAATGTTTCTGAAAGTCATGGGAGCTGTGCTGTTTCCTGACTTTGTAAACATGCCCATGTGAGTTAGAATTTGGTAATATTATTTATTACTGAGGCAGCAAGCTGGCAGAATCATTAGCATGTCAGGGTTGGGTTCAAGTGTTAGACTTTTTCCACTTATTACAGTATCGACCAGACCATCTGATGCTGTTATACACTTCTGGTCATAATGCATTTCCAGTTCTATCTTGATTGCACTATTCTTTTCCATCATGACCCAAATTGCTTGACGAGATCATCTTACAGTAGTTGCAGAGACCTTCCACATAGCCTTTTCTAATCTCTTGGATACCACTCAGCAACTGCACAGATCCACCTGTTGTCTGTGAACTTTACAATATGTCCAACCCAGTGGAACTCATGCTTTCGGTACTCTGCAATCCACTTATATTTTACTGATAACATGAAAATTCCAGTACATTAAATTAAAAATAAATTGCTTTTATCAAAAAAATATAATTGAGAAGAAATAGGATATCTCATAGACAGAGAGAATATTTGTTTCAGGTTTGCTATTATCCAAGAAATACAGAAAAAGAAAAAAATTGAGAACCAGCTTTAATGCTATTAATTTTGATATCAAAATGTTTTAAATCTAAATGTATTTATATGGTAGAGTCTCACATATGTGATTCAGTGAATTGAAAATCTTTGATCAACAGAGATTAAATGCATTTATGTTTGTTGAAATATGGCAGTTTTATCATTTAATATATGATGCATAAAGAGAATATTTCAACAGAGGATTGTTATTGAATAATTTTAAGATATTTGAAAAATATATAGTTACATTTTATGTAAATAGATCGTTATATCTCATGACTTTAAGTTGAATCATTTGTTCATTCATTTGCTTTGCATTTATTTTTTCCCTGCTAGCATGGGTTAGATGAATACATATTATAGATAATTTTATAATTACTTGCAAATAAAAAGTATTTGTAAACTTTTACTGCTGGTGATTTCTTTTTTTTTTCATCTGTGAATGGTTTTAACTTAAATTCTACTCTATATATAAACCCATTATTGCCACAGTCAGTTTAAACTAATTTTCACAATATACAGTAATGCTCTAGATAAAAAATTGTCAGGAGAATTGATAAATACAATATCATATTACCTGCAAATCATTCATAGCACTAAAAATATTTGAATACCTTTCCTTGAAAGATCATCATCATCATTTAACATCCATGTCTCATGCTGCCAAGGGTTGGACAGTTTGACAGGATCCGACAGATCCAAGGACTGCACTGTGTCGACCATAGCAGGGTTTCTACAATTAGATTCCGTTCCTAATACCAACCACTTTACAGCACGTACTTGGTGCATTTTATATGTCACCTGCACTATTGAAGTTGCCATGCAGATCACAGGACTACAAACCCAAGGGATGGTAGGGATTGGGGACTACGAAGTCTAGGGAAGGTAGGGATTGGTTTTATGCTAGGAAATTAAACTATAATAAATGGGTGGTTAGAACAGCTTTTTGTAGAGGATCTGCATGGTTACTCACATTTTAGTAGAAGAGGGGAAAGATAAAAGAAAAATTATCAGATGCAAAGAACTAGAGAGTGGCAATGAGATGCCCAGGTGACCCCTTAAAGGACAATGTGAACAGAGGTAAGTGGATAAGTTATCAGTAACACTGTTTACAATTTAATATACATCATTAACATCATCTTACCATCTATTTTCTACAATTAAATTGGTCAGACAAAAGTACATTGAAATACCATTTTCTATAGCCAGATGCCCTTACTATCATCAAAGCTCACTTGTTTCAAAGTGAGGTAATTATATTCTCCTAGTCTATTAAACAACAACCTGGACATGGTTACATGGATAACAGGAAACAAATGACACCTTATGACTGAGCCTTTTTCTTTACAAAACTCATGCAACATTTCATAACCTATCAAGAAGCACGGTCATGATTTTTCAGAACTGCAATCAGCAAGGCCACTGTTCACAACCATCATGCAAACAACAAGAAGGCAAAGGAAATAAAACTCACATGAGTACATGCATATACATCATTGTTCTAATATCCACTCAGACACAGTTTGTTGAGGCAAATTTTTCTAAAGCCAGATGCCCTTCCTGTCACAACCTTTCACCTATTTTCAAGCCAGGTAATATTTCTGCAAGGCATGTTTTTCACAGAGTAATGGAAATGAATGATACTGTTTGTATGTCAGTAACACTCACAATGCCAAGATATGAAAACACAATCACACACACACACACACACACATGTATGTATGTATGTAGCTCCTGTCTACCAAATTGATTCACAAGGTGTCATAGTGTGACTGAACACAGAACCATGTGGTTGGGAAACAAACTTCTCATTCACATAACCATACCTACCTACCTACACACATACTATATATATATATATATATATATATATATATATATATATATATATATATATATATATACACATGTGCATATATACACACACACACACACACAATGGGATTTAGTTTCCATCAACCATATCCACTCACGAAGTTTGGACAGCTTGGGGCTATGGCAGAAGACTCTTGCCAAAGTACCATGCAGTGGGATTGAACTAAAACCAAGTGGTTGGGGAATAAACTCAACTGTATAGCTATATCTGTCCACTACAAAGCCATTCCTGCATTCTAGCCATCCCTCTTAGTGTTAATATAATACAAGTCTTTCTAATAAACATTCTCTCCTCATAATGGGTCAAGTGCAGAAGATCTCTGATATAGCTGCAGTTATTATTGCAAAAATAACTGTATCAGGGAAAGTGGGACTATTCTGAATATTTCAATAAGTTTCTACTGACTTCTCTTTCTTTCTCTTTCTCTTTCTCTCTCTCTCTCTCTCTCTCTCTCCAATTAATGAACTATGAACAACATGGTCAACAATGACTTCCTTCCAGTGAAATGTTTTGATTATATAGCTTTTCTATCTCTCCAGCCTCTGCAATATAACTAATAGATACTGATGTCCATTTTTTCATTACACTATACTGAAGAGACCCATCCACAATGAAACAGAAGCTATAAGTAGCTTACAGTTGAAGCAAAAGAAAAAAAATAATAAATGCATAAAAATAATTTCTTTTATCTTTTACCGGTTTCAGTCATTCGACTGTGGCCATGCTGGGGCACCACTTTTAAGAATTATTAGTTGAATGAATCAACCCCAGTACTTTGGTTTTTTTTCAGACTGGTGCTTCTTCCATTGGTCTCCTTTGTTGAACCGCTATACAAGGACGTAAATACACCAACACTGGTTGTCAAGCAGTGATGGAGGATCAAACACAGATAGATAGATACATACATATATATATATTCAATATATATATATATATATATTCAATAACAAATTAAAAGCAGCACTAGTGGTGTAAACATGCTTGTGCCACATAAAAGACACTGGTATTGACACCACATAGAAAACACCCAGTTCACTGAAAAGTAGTTGGTGTTAGGAAGGACATCCAGCCATTGAAACTATGGTTTCAATTTCAATTAAGTGTCTTTGCAATCGCATCAGAATACTAGATCAGATTGTGAGGCCTATTTACTCTAGAAAATTTTTGGCTTATTGACCCATCTTTTTGAGGTTGAAGAACAGAAAAGCAAAATTTAAAAGACCCATGATATTATGAACAATAAGAATTTTTAGATATGTCTGATTAAAACATAATATTAAATATTTTTCTTAAATAATAATTTACATACCTTATTGAAAAATAGTAATAAAAAGGAAACTTTTATTTTTCAAATGCCTACTCAAAACATGTAGAATAAAATCAAAGTAGAATATGAAAGCTTACCGAGATATAATGGAGCTTTTTCTTTGGTCACGTGATCATCAACATATGTAGTTCCAAGAGTAAGTATTGGTGTTCCTCCAGTACCAATGAGCACTTGCGATATTATTAATATTAAGACATATTTCCAGTTCCCAGAATTTTTATCAATACAGCGGTTACCAGCTCCACCTGCAACTGATCGGCAGATGTTTTCTTTGGTACTGTTAATGATCTTGTCTTTTAAAGTATATTTTTCAGCTATGATATGAGGCATTGAGAAAAAAATAGCTCCAAATCCCATGAACACAACTCCAACACCAATCCATTTTGGAATGTGTCTTCGACTGCCAAGGTAGCTGACAAAAATCACTGCCACAAGAGACCCGAATTCATAAGAAGCAGCAATTAGTCCTGAAATTGAACTTCCAATTTCAAATCGTTTCTCAATAGTTGTTATAACACTGTTCAAATAACCTGTCGATAAAGAGCCAGTAACAACTAACAATAGGCACATAAAGAAAACAAAAGATCTAATATTTGCACAAACATTGAGGCATTCGGGCCGAAATCCTCCCAAACCACATTCTCTCTCATCATCTTCACCAATATTGGCTGCATTCACAGCACAACGTACATATTCATCTTTCTCAGTCCGACCTTTAAGAAATGGTACATTGCTACTAATGGAGTATCCACTGGTTGAGGTATCAAGGCTAGAGGGAGATAACAGTTTCATTCCTTTTGACAAGGATCTTTTCTGAGGATTCTTCTTTTTGCAAGTCTCCTGATTCTGTGCTGTGCTGTCAGCAGCCGACATGGCATACAGTACAGCTGAGTTGGTCCCGGCCTCATCATAGAGATCATCACAGTACTCCAAAGTGGTATTAGATGATGCAGACATGGATACTTCCATGCAATCATAGTTGTCACTCATATTGAGCAGAGCACATCACAGAGATGTTAAGGGGTATTCAACAAAAATGACAGCTGCTGGCAAAGACTGTTGATATATTCCAAAGGACTTCTTTTGACATTCTGACCACAGCAACACACCTGAAATTAGAGAAACAGAAATATGGATTTCAGAAATTCACTATTTACCACATGTCAAAATATGTTAAATTAAAACATCTTCAGTAGGGGATTAGTCAACACAAATCAGAAGTAATTTCTGTGCCAGTACATAGACAAATTGTTTATTAATTTGCATATCATATAGCTGTTAATCATTACAAGACAACCATAAAACTTGTAGCAGTTATCAGAGAGCTAATAGACAAGTAAAAATGAGAGTTGAAAGTAAGACTGAGCAGTGATTGAAAGACTGTGCAATGCACAAGAGATGGGACAAAATAATTGAGAGACATGGCTGAGAATGAAAAACATTGCTGTTGTTTAGATATTTTGGGAATAAGGAGAAAATCAACAGCCAATACATATACTTATACCAGTATGCATACATCTACATACACATGTATATAACATTCATTTTATTATGGTAGCATGAATCAGATAAATACATAAATCTCTCTTTGCATACACACACACAAACAAAATGTGCTACCATTTCAATGGTAGCACATATGCCAGACTTTGTTTCAATACTTACTTTGCATACGTTATCACCAAGAATCTCAACTTATATTTATGATTTTCTCATTTAAAATGAAACTACAACTATACATTCGATTACTGGAATATGCAGATGCGCTTCACGATAACATCTTGGACTATAGTAAATATACATATATATGCACAGGCATAGCTGTGTGGTAAGACATTTGCTTCCCAACCACATGGTTTCAGGTTCAGTCCCACTGCATGGCACCTTGGGTAAGTGTCTTCTACTATAGCCTTGGACCAACCAAAGCCTTGAGTGGATTTGTAGGTGGAAACTGAAAGAAGCCTGTTGTATATGTGTGTGTGTGTGTGTGTGTGTGTGTGTGTGTGTGTGTGTGTGTGTGTATTTGTATGTCCCCCATCACCACCACTTGACAGCTGATGGTTGTATTTATGTCCTCGTAACTTAGCAGTTCAGCAAAAGAAACAAATAGAATAAATACCAGACTTAAAAAAAGTACTGGAGGCGATTCATTCAGCTAAAATAATTCAAGATGTTGCCCCAGCATGGTCACAGTCTGATGACTAAAACAGATAAAAGATATATATCTCTTATCTTTTATGTATCATGAGTTGTACTTGCCTATGAAGTGATTTGATATGATGCCTTGTGTTAAAACTGAAGCAATTATATCATGGAAAAGCCACTTTAGTTGGGAGAAAAAGAAAAAGAAACATTTGCTTTCCATTTATTTCCTTGAAAATAATATAAAATAAATATAAAAGATTTTGTAGATTTTTAGATATCTAAAATGACTTTTCGACAATGTAAAACAAAAAAAAGAAAGAAAAAAAACTGCGGTAAACAAACCAAGTCACTGATTTGAAATGATTGAACTGTGAGTGGCACTTGTGACAGTGGAAGTCGTCTTTCTGGCACGGGAAAAAAAATTCAAGCAAGTTCGTTGCCAGTACTGCTGGACTGGCTTCTGTGCAGGTGGCACGTAAAATACACCATTTCGTGTGTGGCCGTTGCCAGTACCTCCTGACTGGCCTTCGTGCCGGTGGCACATAAAAGCACCCACTACACTCTCGGAGTGGTTGACGTTAGGAAGGGCATCCAGCTGTAGAAACTCTGCCAGATCAGATTGGTGCCTGGTGTAGCCATCTGGTTCACCAGTCTTCAGTTAAATCGTTCAACCCATGCTAGCATGGAAAGCGGACGTTAAACGATGATGATGATGATGATGATGATTAATAGAGAACCAATATCAAAAGGAACCAAATAATTCATGGCATTAATCTAAGCAAGAAAGGAATGCACTGGCTCAGTAGATCAGTGAGATTTGATCCACTATATCCTCTTTAATCTTCTGCTTCTTGTTCCCTAACTGATTAAGTGTGTAACATTCTAAAACTCATTTGATTATATCACTGATAGGGGCAGGTGTGTGATAAGAAGTTTGCTTTCCAACCACATAGCTTTGATTTCGATCCCACTGCATGGTAACTTACATAAGTGTCATCTACTATACCCAACGGCCAACCAAAGTCTTGTGAGGAGTGGAAACTGAAAAGAAGGCCATCATGTGTGTATGTGCATTGAGTGGGTGGATAGCTAGATACATACATAGATCAACAGACAGACAGACACACGAACACACACAAAGATAGATAGATAGTTTGGGAAAAAGTGAGTGCTGGCAACAGGAAGAACATCCAGTTATAGAAAATTTGCCTCAATAAACATCTAATCCATACAAACCCGGAAAAATGGGCACTAAATTGATGAGGATTCCACCTACATGTGATTTAGGAGAGTATACACTGGGATAGCATATTGGTTCTCACAACCATGTCTATAGGAAGGTTTGACCTAGAAAGCTCCACCTACTACTTAAGTCAGTTGAGGGTGAAATCCCTAACCTATGAAGACATTATAAATATTGGTTTTAAATGTATCTCTACAGATTTTGTACAGGACTTAGTGCCAGCATAGAAAATTACATTTTGTTTATGAATATGCTTCTGTAAACAATGCAATTGATGTTTGATATGGCACTGAAGAAGGAGCAATAACTCCTGAAATATGCATATACACCCATTACCTGTTTCACGCTCTTCAATTGCATTTTTTTTACAAAGATGTATTCATAGGTGCAGGAGTGGCTGTGTGGTAAGTAGCTTGCTTACCAACCACATGGTTCCAGGTTCAGTCCCGCTGCATGCAAGTGTCTTCTACTATAGCCTAGGGCTGACCAAAGCCTTGTAAGTGGATTTGGTAGACAGAAACTGAAAGAAGCCCATCGTAAATATATATATATATATATATATATATATATATATATATATATATATATATATATATATATATATGTATGTGTGTTTGTCCCCCCACCATCGCTTGACAACCGATGGTGGTGTGTTTACATCACCATAACTTAGCGGTTCGGCAAAAGAGACTGATAGAATAAGTACTAGGCTTCCAAAGAATAAGTCCTGGGGTCGATTTGCTCGACTAAAGGCGGTGCTCCAGCATGGCCACAGTCAAATGACTGAAAAGAGTAAGAGTAATATGCAAAATGTTGTAACTTTTGGTGCTGGTTCTAAATTCTATAGGAAATCTAAAGTAATACACTTAAAATGAAAACAATGCACTGCTAACATAATAATAGACATAGTATCAACTTATAAACTTGATATATACATGATAGTATATTATAGTTGCAAAATGAAACACAGTGTCCATACCAGCAATTAATATGAATAGTGGGTTACCAATATCTAACTTTTCAGCTGATAGCATGTTGGCCAATTAACTTAGTCAAAGTTGCAGATCTAAAACTGATAAGGTTTTACTTGACATATTGTCTTATTAAATTTTAACCTAAGACGTCTCTAAGGAAAAATAGGACACATAATCAAGAATCTATTTTCAAACATTAATTTGTTTTCTAACCTTACAACATTTAGAATGTCATTAACTCATATTAAATAAACAGTGTGGTGGTGGTGGTGGTGGTGGTGGTGGTGGTAATAAAATATACGAAAGCAAAGAGAGGATGGGGTAATACTTATGTCCCACATTTGCAGAGATGAGGTCTTCTTTAATTGTAAAGTGCAGCCACTGGTGCTATGTTGTCACTTTGTTTACTTAGAAATAGAACCTACCTCTCCCTCAAAACATTTTCTGCTATCTTAAAAAATGCATTTGCCTGAAAAAAGGATGAGATAGTCAGAATGCCTGTGGGTACAGGTCTGTAGATCAGGGACAACTTGGGGGCTAAACAACAGTAACAACAATGAGCTGTACCTATCTTACAGTACCTATATGGACTACACCATCTCTCAGCTGTGGCAACAGTACAAAGCCAGTAACAGAAAATAAGCCACATCCTTGTGACAGGTGGGAAGGATATTTAGAGGTGTAGCGAGACCAATTTCAGCATCATCATCATCATTTAACATCCGTTTTCCATGCTGGCATGGGTTGAATGGTTTGACTGGGGACTGGCAAGCCAGGATGCAGCACCAGGCTCCAATCTGATCTGGCAGTGTTTCTACAGCTGGATGCCCTTCCTAAGGCCAACCACTCCGAGAGTGTAGTGGGTGCTTTTTACGTGCCACCAGCACGGGAGCCAGTCAGGCAGCACTGGCATCGGCCATGTTTGGATGGTGCTTTTTTTGTGCTACCGGTATGGAGAGCCAGTCAGGTGGCACTGGCAACGACCCACGCATACATGGTGCTTATTGCATTCCACCAGCACAGGAGCCAGTCAGGCAGCAATGGCATCGGCCACAACTACAATTCCATTTGATTGTGATTTTGATTTTTGAATTTATTTGACTCAGTAGGTCACCTCAAGCACAGAATGTCGTCCAAAGGTACTTTTCAAATGAGCTGGTCATGTGACACTGGTGTAGGCTACAGCTGTGATCACACTTTACTTGCCGGGTCTTATCACAGCATATCTCCAGAGGTCTCAGTCTTTCGATTATGGTATATTGAATACATCAAACTGATATAGGCACGGCGTGTTAATCTGTACTGATTGGTCACTTTACCTATCATGTTTGTTTTGAACATTGAGTCCTGTGTTTTCATTGGTTGAGTATTGTGCAGGATTTGGATTGAAGAGGCAATCATGTTGCGCATAATACATTCTCAAACAACTAATCAGTACGAGCTCTAGAGCCTACTATTTTTTCTACAAATTCATGTAAGAAATTATCAAGTCCAGTGGGTGAGTGATTTTCCTGAAGGTGAGTCATGTTGTCCTACCATTATTCACCAAATCAAAATTAACATAATGGAGCATATGTAACCAATGATGATCCGAGCTGAATTATCCAAATGATCAGAATTTGTAATAATTTTACTTGGTTCACTGTACTACTTAACAGAGGAATAAAATCCCACCGTTATTTTTAAAGTTCATTTCTTATATTATTTCCATGAGTGAATTCACAACATCTATTATACAATGGTATGCAAGATTCCGGAGTAAAACCAAAGGAGACTTTAGACCACACGTTAAAATGTGTTGTGAAGACATTCAGATAATGTGAAACATCAGATTAAAATTCCTTGCATTATTTAACTTCAGTTCTCTTGATTTGAATCTAAAAATCTTACCAAGTTGATTTCACTTTCCATTTCCAATAAATACCAGTAATATACTGGCTTTTTAATCATCCAAATGCATTTCCTGATTCTATTCCAAGAAAAGAAATCAATAATGCAACCATAACTAATACATTTGGTTCACTAAGTTTACCAACATCCATAAAATCAGAGCTTTGAAATTATAATCTCACTCATATGACTCAATAGATTATGTCATTCTCCAGTTAATTCTATTTTGCTAAAAGATTCATGTCACATTAACAGATTTTTATTCCTCATATAGAAATACCATATCAATAACACAGTAATAAACTCTGAGACATATTTTCACAAAATGCTAGAAATGCACAGCATAAGTATTGATTTAATAAATTGACTTACTATATGTAAATTATTACCTATTAGCAATTCTCAATAATGTTATAAATGCTTATATCACTTTTCCATTTATCACTACTTACACAGGGTTGTAGAACCAAGGAAACTAAACTACTATTAAAGCCTATACAACTGGCAAATACACAGTTTGGCTGTAATTGAATAACTGTCTGTGTACACATATATATATATATATATACATATATATATACACACATATATATATATATATATATCTATATATATATATATATATATACACATATACATATACACATACATATACACATACATATATATATATACACATACATATATAAATATATAATTTAGAGAAAAAACCCACAATTATTGAATTCATCCATGAAAATCCACAATCACATATAGAAAAATTAAAAAAGTAAATACACTAAAAAAGCCTATAATAAAAATCAAGCTCAATAACGATCTGTTAAGCAACAACTATCCCAAAAGTATACTATCCACTCCAATTATGAAGAAGAGAGAGGATGAGGCCAATAAACTGTCCACAGTCTGTCTACCCTATGTGAAAGGCCTCTCCAAAAAGATACAAAAGATATGCAGTCCATATGACATCAGGGCAGTATTCAAGAGTAATACAACACTTCGCAAATATCTCCTTTGAGTAAAACCACCAATAGAAGAGAATATGACCAAAGACTGCTTGTACTCCATCCCATGCAGCTGTGGTAGGTTATACAAAGGTGAAACATGCTGTCCCCTCAAAATAAGTGTAGACGAACATCACAAAGCTGTGGCACAAGGAGATATTGATAAATCAGGTATAGCTGATCGCGTATGGAAAAATGGAGACCGCCTCCCCAAGTGGTGTGGACTTAAAATAATAGACAACATCACTGGAAAATACGAAAACTAAAAGAAGCAGCACATATGCTAGGACACAACAACCTCCTAAGCAGACCAAGTGCAGATATGAGCAGCATATGGGAACCGGTATTAAGAAAGGATAGAAAAATATTAGATTTATAAGCCCTAAAATTCACTCCATAATTGCCTATGGGCATATGGTGTAGTGGTTAAGCGTGCAGGCTCCAAACCCCAAGATTCTGAGTTCGATTCCAAGCAGTGACCTAAACAACAATAATAAGAAGAAGAATAACATCGAAAAATACCTTAGGAATGAGAACTCAGGTCCGAAATTTCCCCAAGAAGGCTGGAGGGTATATCAGCCAAAACGTTGTGTTAACAACAAACAAGATGAGGACAAATATCCGTTGAATGTAAATAATGTAAATAATATAAACAATTTAATGCACATGAAGTTTTAACAAAATCTTCTATCGACACCCAATGGTCATATGGACCGTAGTTGAGAATCACTGCACTAGGTGAAGACAGAACCTTTGGGAAAGTCACGAATGATACAACTTCCCATATTTTTACTCTCACAGCTATGTATTCCTAACTTTAATTAAGCAATTATTTAGATTCTAATTTTTCATTAAGATCTCTTTTCTTAATAGTAAATTACAGGACATCGTACATGAATAGTTAACAAGATCTTAATTAGTCAGACAGTTTTAGACAATTAGAGTTGGGCAGGCTTAAGAGCTATAAGTCCAATGATATATTAAATCTGTCATTTCTGAAATAATTGTCAAACGAAACAGTGAATATTTAATGTTCATAAAAGCAACTAATGAGAACACATCTCAGTTAAGAAGATAACTTCGTTATTATATCAATTGGATGACTTAGTATTCTGAATTAAAATATAATCCTGAGAGATTGAAAATCTAAGTACATTATAGTACTAAGCTTAAGTGATGTACTATACACATATATATACATACATCATCATCATCATCATCATCGTTTAACGTCCGCTTTCCATGCTAGCATGGGTTGGACGATTTGACTGAGGACTGGTGCAACCGGATGGCTACACCAGGCTCCAATCTAATTTGGCAGAGTTTCTACAGCTGGATGCCCTTCCTAACGCCAACCACTCAGAGAGTGTAGTGGGTGCTTTTACGTGTCACCCGCACGTACACCATACATATCTATATAATATAAATGCAAGAACTTCCTGTGGACAAGGTTGCGCTGTGTTTGATTATAAATAAATAAAAGTACACATCAAGTACAGGACATCATCAACGAGCGCAAAACACTTAAACACACAAGAGATAAGTACAGGACGAAATACCAAACAATACACAAAAACAGGATATCAACAACAAGTAAAGAATAATGAGAGACAAGTACGGGGACAAAATACCAAAAGAAGCATTTACTTAGTTTTCATTCGATGTATTGTCCTTATTGTGTATTGTTCTCTTATTGGTAATGTCCTGCACTTAATGTGTATTTTTTATTTACATATACATTACACATATACACACACACACACACATATATATATATATATATATATATATACACATACATACATATATATACAAATACATATATACACATACATACATATATATAATATATATATATATATACACATACATACATATATATACAAATACATATATACACATACATACATATATACATACATGTATACATACATACACATATATATATATGCATACATATATATATACACATACATACATACATACATATATACACATACATACATACACATACATACATACACATACATACATACACATACATACATACACATACATACATACATACACATACATACATACACACACATACA
>NC_068990.1:59212678-59214521 GCF_001194135.2 Octopus bimaculoides | reverse complement strand
ATATATATATATATATATATATATATATACACACATACAAGCAAAAAGGTGGCGAGCTGGCAGAAACGTTAGCACGCCAGGCGAAATGCTTAGCGGTATTTCGTCTGCCGCTACGTTCCGAGTTCAAATTCCGCCAAGGTCGACTTTGCCTTTCATCCTTACAGGGTCGATTAAATAAGTACCAGTTACGCACTGGGGTCGATATAATCGACTTCATCCGTTTGTCTGTCCTTGTTTGTCCCCTGTGTGTAGCCCCTTGTGGGTAGTAAAGAAATAACACATATACATACATACATACATATACATACATATATATACATTCATATATATATATACACATACGTATAGACATTCCTATAACCATGCAGCTTTGCCCACACTTATTGATCAACTGGATAACAAAACATCTATTATTTCAGGTGAACTATATCAGAAGCTCATAGCTATCCTTTTTGGTAGTCAGTGCAACTGCTGCAGTCAACAAGAGGTCCCACTCTTTTTTTTTTTTTTTTTTTGTGTACAAACAACCTTTAGGTTTTGTTTTTCTAAATACTGCTTTCATGTATACTCCCCAACCAACCTTTGGTTTTATCAGTTGTACAGAGGGCCTTGAAGCTTTTAATCAGTATAGTCATTGTCATGTTAATGCTGCTATTTGATATGAGGGAACATGGCCAAGTGGATAGGATGTTGCACTCATGATCGCAAGGTCATGGGTTCAGTTCTTGGACTGGGCAGTGCATTGTGTTATTGAGCACAAAACCTTTCATCTCACGTTGTTCTGCAATCATCTCAACATCTTATGTGTGGCACACCATGCACCTGTACAAGCAATATCAATTTGATGGCAGGAACGGACTTATGTGCAGCATAAACATTTGATCATCATCATCACTATGAGCTACTCATATAGTTCACTTGAAATCATCTGTGCAGGTTGTTCAGCAAAAATTGCAGAGCCAATTTTCTTAGATTAAGAGGCTACTGTTAATTAATTGCTGTTTGATGCAATTGGATTTCTCTATTTATTTTTCAGTTACTTCTGTAGTGAGAATCAGGTTTTTGGTTTTGAGAAGTGAACATGGTTTTTTAATAGGCAACAAATCTTGAATTCCATGATGATTACTTTTAGACCTAGAATGATTGGTATAGAGCTAAAGAAAGATCTTTAAAATTTAACAACCTGAATGGTAAATTCCACTCAATAAAATGTCTCATAAAGTCTGGCCTAACAAGAGCCAGAGCTATACTAAGACTGTGAGTTAATGAGATATAGATATTCCCCAGAATAGGACATTGCAAGAGACATTCCCAGAAGACTTGGTAAATTTTCCAGACAACTTATTCAATCAAACTAAAGAGAAATAAACACTCCATCAAACTGCAGAAACAAAATACATATTGCAAGCTTCAGCAACTCCCACCTGAGTTATTTCTGTCGGCTGTACTGCTTATATATGATTGTGTGTACATACTTCTGAGTACAGACAGGTATGTATGTATGTGAGCCAGTTAGCTGAATTCAAAACAGATAGTTCACACATGTATGTGTGTGTGTGTGTGTGTGTGTGTGTGTGTGTGTATTCATTCTGCAAATAATAATAATAATAATAACAACAATAATAATAATTATTATTCCTTTATTGCCCACAAGGGGCTAAACATAGAGGGGACAAACAAGGACAGACAAACGGATTAAGTTGATTACATCGACCCAGTGCGTAGCTGGTACTTATTTAATCGACCCCGAAAGGATGAAAGGCAAAGTCGACCTCGGTGGAATTTGAACTCAGAACGTAATGGCAGACGAAATACCGCTAAGCATTTCACCCAGTGTGCTAAC
>NC_068990.1:59206471-59208971 GCF_001194135.2 Octopus bimaculoides | reverse complement strand
TATATAGATCAATAATGTATTAGATCTATTGTATAATATCTTAAAGTTTTATTGTTACAGCCTCAGAGGTTATCTTAAGATAACTTGCCACTTCTCTATTACTTGCAAGTCTAATATTCTCCACATTCAACCTAATTCTTGGTGTCAATTTTACAGATTAACAATTGCCTTTAGCGTTTTCTTTCCCTTCTCCATCTCTCTCTCATTATAGCTTTTGTGTTATGTTCAAAGAATTTTAATTTTCTATTATAGGATCATTTTTAATAATACTTCTAATTCAGAAGTTTGTGTGGTCAACTTTGCTTTCCATCCTTTTTTGCTTAATGAAAGAAGAACCAATAATATACCAAAGTTGATTCTATTGATTACACTCTTCTACTACAATAATTAAGCCTGGTATTTAATCAAGAGAAATCAATTTTCTCCACGTAGTCCTAGAATTTGAAGTGCTCCCCACTCACTTCATATTTTATCTGTCCATTTTTACAGGCCTCCACGATAATTTTGATGCTCATATCTAAGATTATTTGATTCAATTTCCTTTTGTTTAATAATTTTATATGGAAACACAGAGGCATTTAGTTATTCAATATAGCACACGAGTAGTTGAAAGATTAAGTGTTAATATTCTTCTTAAAGCTGCATTGGGATGCAAAAATAGGGAAGCCTTCATTTCTCCAAAGCGTCTATTTGTAAAAAAAATGGATATGCAAAACAAAATTAAATGTGTTAGACATAAAAATAGAGCAATACCAATGATGGAATATAAATCAAGTTTTTCTAAAAACAGTCAATACTACATTGATATAATACCCACTGCTCTTTATTTAGTAACTGAACACACCCAAATTCAATATATTCAGATCTTTTGTAACTATCTAAACTTACTGAAGTAATTAATCAATAAGGGAATCTCGTTATGGTTCCTGAAACCACAAGAAACAGCAACCAAATCTCCCTCAAATTACACCCTCCATCTTTAAAAAAGGAGTGACACAATGGATGATATAGCTCTAGATATGTCAGAACAAAAATGAAGGATGGCCACGACTGCTCAGTCAAGTTGATCTGGGGCTAGTTGGCAGAATCATTAGTGAGCTGGAGAAAATACATTAATTACAGTGTTGATCTTGCACTCTACAATCTACGTTCAACACAACTTTTCATTCTTCTTGGGTTGAGAATATTATGTATTGGTAAAATAAGGCAGCGAGCTGGCAGAATCTTTAGCATGCTGGGTAAAATGCTCACCGACATTTCGTCTGTCTTTACGTTGAGTTCAAATTCTACTGAGGTCGACTTTGCCTTTCATCCTTTCAGTGTTGATAGAATAAGTACCAGTGAAACACTGGAGTCAATGTAATTGACTAGTCCTCTCCCACCAAATTTCAGGCCTTAAGCCTTCAGTAGAAAGGATTAAGTATGGGTAAGATACAGGGGCCAATGGAATTTACGGTTTCCACCTGCCAAATTTCTGGACATTTAGTAATTCATGTTGGGAATTAAGGGATGCTCATCTATTGCAGGGTTAATCCCCAGCTATCACTAGTATCCATTTTCATCTTAACACTAAATTACAAAATATTGTTAAGACACCAATTATATTTGAACTGGTGTGAAGATGTCTGGCTTAGTGGTTAGGGTATTCAGTTCGCAATCACAAAGTCATGAGTTCAATAGCTGGTGGATTGTTGTGTCTTTGAGCAAGACCATTTATTTCACATTGCTCCAATCCACTCAGCTAGCAAAAATGAAAATGACTTGTACCTCTAATCCAAAGAGTCAGCCTTGTTACATTCTGTGTCACACTGAACCTCCCTGAAAAATTTTATTAAGAGTATGCACATCTGTGGAGTGCTCAGCCACTTTCACATGAATTCCATGAGTAGACTGTTCCATAAATCAGATCAACTGAAACCCTTGTTGTTGTAACTGATGGAGTGCCAGTATTTGAACCAGATACTAATTTGTCTATCCAGTCATAGTGAGGCATAGTAGCAAGCTGACAGAATCATTAGCACATCAGACAAAATGCTAAGCAGCATTCCTGCCAGCTCTTTATGTTTTGAGTTCAATCAACTTAGCCTTTCCATCTCTTCAGGGTTGATAAAAAAAATTCCAGTCAGTACTGGCATCAATGTAAATGAATTGACTCAGTCTCAAAATTTATGGCCCAAACCCTGCAACATACTGGTGTCCCATTCAGGAAGGACAATATGATCTCAGTCACTTACACACCACTGAAACATAACTGGTTTTATGAGTCCTTGGGCTCTAGAAAAAAAATTGAAGCCTTTAATAATGGTAGGTTTATAAACCATGTGACTGTGAACGAGTGGCTGTGTAGTAAGTAGCTTGCTTACCAACCACATGGTTTCGGGTTCAGTCCCACTGCGTGGCACCTTGGGCAAATGTCTTCTACTATAGCTTCGGGCCGACCAAAGCCTTGTGAGTGGATTTGGTAGATTGAAACTGAAAGAAGCCCGTTGTATATATGTAT
>NC_068990.1:59200530-59206395 GCF_001194135.2 Octopus bimaculoides | reverse complement strand
TATATATATATATATATATATTGCATATGTATATGTGTGTTTGTGTTTGTCCCCCCCACCCAATATCGCTTGACAACCGATGCTGGTGTGTTTACATCCCCGTAACTTAGCAGTTCGGCAAAAGAGACCGATAGAATAAGTACTAGGCTTACAAAGAATAAGTCCTGGGGTCGATTTGCTCGACTAAAGGCCGCAGTCAAATGACTGAAACAAGTAAAAGAGTAAACAGCAAAAGAAAATGCACGGTCACTGAAGAAATAGCAACACTGGATTGAAACCTGGAATGTTCAGCTGCTCCCTGTTTTTCTGTTTACCAAAATAGGCATGGCTATACTGTTAAGAAGTTTACTTTGTGACTATGTGATTTCAAGTTCAGTCCCACTGCATTGAATCTTGAGAAAATGTCTTCTACAATAGCCCACTCAACATATCTCAGCTCTTTGTCATTTCCTTTGTAAGGCCAGTGTTTTGAGATTAGCCTTTTTAATACTTCATCTCATGTCTTCCAGGGTTTCCCTCTTCTAAAACATCCCTCCTCTTTATGCAGCTGTCCTCATCCATCTGCATCACATGACCAAACCAATTCAGTCTTCTTGCTCACTGCATCTAATTTCTCTTATGTCTAACTTTTCTCTCAAAAGTTAATAATACATTAAAGACTACTAATACTGTATTTAAGTGACATTAATCTAATAATCTTATCTGTCTCCTTCATTCAGAAATAATACAAAATATATATATATTTTTTGAGATTATATAATTATAGGCACAGGCATGTCTGTGTGATCAAGAACCTTGCTTCTTAACTATGTGGTCTCAGGTTCAATCCCACTGTGTGGGTACCATAAGCCAGTGTCTTCTACAATAGCCCCAGGCTGATCAAAGTCTTATGAGTGGATTTGGTAGACAGAAACTGTAAGAAGCCTGTTATATGTACATGCGTGTGTGTGTGTGCACATGTGCATGTGTGTGTATGCGTGTGCATGTGTGCATTTGCAATCATCGTGTGATGTCAAGTCAAGGGTAAACAAGCAACACCATCATACAGGTGATGTTGTTCATTTCTAGTCTTTTATGAAAATCATGTTTGGCAATGGGGAAATATTTCCTTGTCTGGAAACAGACAAGGCTTGGCAACGGGAAGGGCATCTGGCCATAATACAATCTGCCCTCAACAAATTCCATTTAACTCATGTCAGCAGAGAAAAGTAAGTGGACATTAAATGATGACAATGACAATATTACGCAAAGTAGCTAATTAGAAAATCTCTATAAGAGATGAAAGTAGTAATTATACTGAGAAGTAATGTTTATTGTCATATCAATATGACTGTTCTGTAGGAATCAGTGTTACTACAGTTTTTAACCTCCAGAGGAGCCTCCTTCAACTGGTTATTGATGCAATATATACCTGGTACAGATTGCATCAATAACCAGCTGGAAGAGGTTCCTCCTGGGGTAAAAAACAGTAGTAACATTGATTCCTATGGAAAAGCCATGATGAAAATATTCTTAAACAGAAATGTTCATTTTTGTATAAGACAATGTCAGAATATTTTGTCTTGTTTATTTCCTAACATCTGAAGAAAAATTGAATGTTTTAGTGTTCAGAGATGATAAAATAAGAAAGAAAAAAAAAAGAAAAAAAAAAAGGAATTGTGTAAGAATCAATATAAAATTTAGCTGTGTTGAATTATTTATCATTTTGCTATTTTAGAAACGCATAAATATTGTTGACATAATTAGTTCAACTTGAAACCTACTACCTGCTTAATTGCAGAGCAGTATAACAGTACCAAGTAAAATTTGTACCATCTTTACTCACCATCTCAATAATTATAGATTTCTCCAGGGAAACTCATGTGATACACAGAAACTACTCTAATGTAATTAACTCATAAACAATTTTTGATAAAGAAACTCCTTACAGCGTTAATCTGATCATGTTTCTTGTGGGACTTTTCTACATATAAAAGCAATCCCGCATTCAGGTTTAAACAATGAGATACTGTTTGTTTGAGTGTGTGTATGTGTGTGGGGCGTGCGCACGCACGCATGCACATAAGTGGAAAAAAAGACAGAGAGTGAGTGACACTTTATATATTCAGAGTTTAACTAAACTTAATACACACACACACTTCTGTGTGTATGTGTGTGTTGTTGTTTGCCTACAAGAACAAAAAACAAAATCTTTATTTTCAGCTCATAAAAGATTCATATTTCAATATTTTTAAAGCAAAAAAATTAAGAACAATATAAGAAAGAAGAAGCAAAGTTAACACTTCATATGTCATATGAAATACAGAAGAAAGTGAGCGTAGAATATCTCAAAGTCATTTGAATGCTTAAAAGTTTTCAAAAACATCTTGAAATTTTTGAATGAATAAAACTGAAAATTGTTTGTTTTTTTTTATCAACATATTTTTACAAGAAGAAAAGAAAAAAAAACATAAGTATAAAAGATCAAGTTATCAAGAGAGAAAAAGACCCATAACTACCTCACTAAGGAAACAAAGAAGAACAAAAGGGGTGATTAACTCACAGAAGATAGTGAGAGGGAGTTACAAATTGTACACCCCAGAACAAATGGCATGTTTAGTTATGCTTCAGACATTATTGCAAAGGCATTTCCATGATCCAGGATATCCTAGTATTCAAGTGTGTATGTGTATTATACAATATATACAACATAAGCACATACATATTATATACAGGGTGTGGTTGTATATATTTGCTATTTTCAACTGCTAATTTTATGCATTGTTTTACTATCATTGTTGGTCTTTTTCCTAAAAGCAACAACTGTTTTTGCTTTATTTTTTTACAGAACTGTTGAATATAGAAAATTTTGAATCCCCCAACTCTCCAATTTGTGGAAGAGACAGTCCTCCTCTATGCCAGAAGGACAAACAAGATTTCAGATTCCCTTAACATCAGCAGAATGATGGTGGAAAAGGTCAGAAAGGAGCTGAAAGATTCAGGATTCAACTACATGGTGACAACAGTAAGGAAAACCCCTGATCAATAATCTGATGCCATCAGAACACTGGAATTCATCACTGACAGGTGATCACCAACAATGATCCCAGCAAGTCCATGTGTGCCATTACAAGGCTGGTGGTGCATGAGGACATTCACTGCTTTTTATATAAGATGAAGAAGAGACAATTTCTGTCCATGGTGGTGCAGGAAAAGCAACTCAAGCACACCAGACAGGCTGTGGTTCTTCTGTGATGAGAAGAATTTCTGTCAAGACTGGAAGATCAACTCCCAGAACAACGGGTAGCATGCTGTCCCACACAAGGACATACCCAAAGTGATGCAGATGAAATTTCCAGCAACAATCATGGTCTCCGGTGTCATCATGCCACCTCACTTCTTCCCTCAGAGCCTCAGGCTAAAAGGCTACATCCATGTTTTGAGTGAGGTGGTGAGGTCCAAGATTGATTGGTTAGCTGTGGGGAGGCTGTATGCATGGCAGCAAAACTCTGCACCCTGCCACATCAGCCGGAAGACCCAGGCTTGGCTGTCAGAGAATTTCTTCGATCACACAGCACCTGATATTTGCCCTCTCAACTTGTCTGATGGCAACATCCTTCAACTTCCTTGTGTGGGGCCCGATGGAATGAAAGACCAACAAATCCGGTTGCAGCACAAGGGACAAGCTGAGGGCCAAGATTATCAGAGCCTTCAGGGGCCTAAAACAGGAGATAGTAACAAAGGCATGGGGCCAGCTCTGAAGTCACTTGGAGGCTGTCATCGAGTTCAAAGGCAGGTTCATCAAGTGAGATTCACAACATGTCATGAAGACAAACTGACTGAAATTTGACGAACATACCTCAAAACATAAAACGCTTATTTTTTCCTGAGACATCATGTGAATGAAAACTGTCCGCTCCATCTGTGTGTGTGTATATACACACACACACAGCTCAACATCATCATAATTTCCGCTTTTCTATGCTTGCATGAGTAGGATGAAGTTTACTGAGACAGATTTCCTATGGCTGTAAGCCCCACCAACCCTTACCTGTTTCCAAACTAGGTAATATTTCCTCATGACCAGACATGTTTTTTTCAGGATATTAGAAATGAATAACACTGTTTGTACAACAGTATAACAATGGCACTTTATATATATATATATATATATATATATATATATATATATACACACACACACACACACACATAAATAACATACCTTCACTTAACTGCCACTTCATCATTTATGACAATAAGGGTTCCAGTTAATTAGATCAATGGAATAGCCTGCTCATGAAATTAATGTACAAGTGACTGAGCACTCCAAACAGCATTACACAGAATGTGACAAAATTGGCCATTACTACTCAACTGAATGGACTGGAGCAATAGAAAATAAAGAGTCTTGCTTCAAACACAAAGTACCAACTCCTGCCCTTATGATTTTGAGCCAAATATACTAACCACTAAGCCACATGCTTGTTTGTCTGCATACATACACACAAAGTCCTGCAGTTTTCTGAGAATTACATAGGTATATGTAATTATGTATACATGGGGAATACACACACACATGCATGCAGTAATGAAGCATAGACAGTTGTGTACTAAATTTACACAATATATCTTTTACTTGCTTCAGTCATTGGATTGCAGCCATGCTGGAACATAGCATTGAAATATTTTTACCCATTTTATTTTTAAAGCCTGGCACTTATTCTACCAGTCTCTTTTGCCAAACTGCTAAGCTACAAGGACATAAACACACCAACACTGGTTGTCAAGTGGTGGTGGTGGAGGACAAACATATTCAGAAAGGTGTACACACACACACAATGGGATTCATTCAGTTACTATCTACCAAATTCTACTCACAGGGATTTTGGTCAGACCAAAGACAGAAGGCATTAACCCAAGGTGAGACAGTGGGACTGAACCATGTGGTTGGGAAGCAAACTTCTTACCACACAGCCACACCTGTGGCTATATATATATATATATATATATATATATATATATATAATATAAATTGTATACCTAAAATTTTTAAATGGTCAGGTTAATTATAGACTATTTCTGCCCATGAAGAGATATATAGGTCATTTAATACACTCGTGTAAAAATAGGTCTCTTAAAAATAATCTGTCTTTTGCAGCAAACACACATCCAGGGTAACACACGAACACATTGTATTAAAGCTGAATTGATACAAGTAGAATTCAATCAGACTGATGACGCCCTTGCCAAGGGATGGCATGAGAGTTCATCCCCCATGAAAGTCAGCTGCTACAGCTTTCCAGCTGGATTGCTGCACCATTTCTTACAGATGATAGGTATGGAAGCCAGCCAGACAACTGAAGAAAGACACAGCAGCTGAAACAAGCTCACAGTGGCTACAGTTGATAAGAGACCACAAGTGGAACCCTTCCACTGGCAAAAAATTCAGTCCTCCCTGCCTCACTCAGGCAAAGAGAACAGGCTAAGGAGTAAAATGCTTGAGATACTGGCTAATGATACAGAAGGGTTTCCACCACTGCAATAGATTTAGAAGAGCTTGCAAAATCTCGTGCAGTAGCTCCTGCAGTTTCAGCATGAAGCAAAGCATTTCTGATGTTTATTTCACCTTTTCTGGAGCTGAACTCACAGCAACTGACTACCTCAGCATTAACACATATATTGAATTTGAAAGGTAGTGGATATTCTGCCTGTCTAACCTCCAAATAGAAGTCCTTTACTGAATTATATATACAGTAAGATTTTATGCATTGTATTAGTATTTTCATAATGGATTAGAAATCATTTACTTTTTGTATTTAATGATGGTTATTCATAGTCTTTGATTAGGCATGATTGCTTACCATGCCTAACCAGGTCATACAT
>NC_068990.1:59199292-59199910 GCF_001194135.2 Octopus bimaculoides | reverse complement strand
ATGAGGAGGAGGAGGAGGTGGTGGTGGTGGTGGTGGTGGTGGTGTTGGCTGGTGGTCTCTCATACTTGCAGTCTTTCTCTTTCTCATCCTTCTCTTTTGCTAACTCCATTTCATGTCCACTCTCTTATTTGCTTTCACTGGAAGCTTTTACTTCATGCATAATGAACACACATACACACTGATTTTATTATATATGTGTGCAACTCTAGGCATGACTTGATATGATTAACTCTATCTATCTATATGTGTGTGTGTGTGAGAGAGAGAGAGACAGACAGACAGACACAGAGAGAGAGTAACTCCAAATGAGAACTCAGACAATGATAACTCATCTAAGCACATATTTAGTGTAGAAAGTGGACTAAAAATGCTGATGGTGATAATGATGTTGAGAGATGGAATGAGGGAAGAAAGGATGAAAGAAGATAAGTAGACAGAGTAACAGACAGGCAGATGGATTATTTATTCATAGTTAAGCTTGTGTGTGTTTTTACTCTGAGTTTCTTGATTCCACTCCTCGGAGATATTCTAAATATTCACCCACACAGACTCAGCTCTGAATAATAATATTCTATTCTAACTCTATAAGATGTACCCGGTGCAAGCTATGGACACATA
>NC_068990.1:59175555-59199282 GCF_001194135.2 Octopus bimaculoides | reverse complement strand
ACTGAATTTCAATTTACACCAGTGGGAACCATCATTCACTATCTCCTCACTCGACCTCTTTTCCATTTGCTGCATTATTCTGCCAGTGGAACAGTTAAAGGTAGTACCTGTTACTACATAGCATCACTCTTTCTGTACTGCCAATCATCACTCTCTTTCCCCTAAGTTATTTGTTACTGACATCCATCACTCTTAATATTGATTATCTCCCCTCTCAGCTATTATCCCTCACTGTATCTTCCCCTCTTCTTCCCCTCTTTACATCCTTCAACCACCCTTCTTGATTCTTATGTTATCACTCTTCTATTCACCTTCTCAGACACATTTACTTTTAGGTTTCAACATCATAGGGTAGCAAGGATTCAGTAGTCTTACATGATACAAGTCCACCTCAGTAGTTCTGGAGGTGTGATAAAATGTATCTAGTGCACTCTGTAAAATGGTCAGTAAATAAACAGTAACAACGTAGAGACAAGAGGACTCTTTGGTGTTGCCAAGGATATGGCAACCTCTCTAGTGCTAGTTACATGCTGAAATACAGTGCACTTTCTAATGTGGTTGTTGAGGAGGAGAGCAAACAACTATAACAACCAGGTCAGAAGTGAAACATTCAAGCAAAATATTATATTCTGTTCTGTGTAGGAGTGGGGAGGAGTAACTTGGAGTATGAACTGACTCAGACCATGATGACCAAGGAGACCCATGCTATAATAGAAACTGGATGTAAAATGATGAACCTACAGTTATCTATATAACAATTGCATATATAAAGCACAAGCATGGTTGTATCCTAAGAAGCTTGCTTCTCAACCATATGGTTCTGTCTTCAGTCCCACTTGAGAAAGTGTCTTCTACTATAACCCTGGGCCAACCAAAGTGCCTTGTAAGTGGACTTAGTAGACAGAAACTGAAAGAAGCCCATTATGTGTGTGTCTGTCCTCACCACTGCATGACAATCAGTGTTGGTTTGTTTATGTCCATGTAACCAAGTGGTCCAGTAAAAGATAGGGATAGAATAAGTACAAGGCTTAAAAAAAAAGAAGTACAGCATGACCACAGTCTATTAATTGAAACAGTTAAAAGGTAAAAAAATAAGTATGAGATAATCATTCCACCTCCATTATCAGTTTTTCAATGCGAGTATGTTATATAAGCACTGCAATATATCCATGTCCATGTCTCTCAATTCTATGTAATTTATTTTTCTGAAGTTTTGTTTGATGGCTTTTCATAATAATGCCCTTCTTCAGTCGAAAACAAAAAAAACAAGGTGCAATCCATAGTATCATAATTTCAGATATCCTATGTCCCTACCCAGATATACACTCTACACACTGATATACAGTAACTGTGTTGCATGCGATCTGACAGCCTGGATATAGTGTACTCACTTTCTCTACTGCTTAATTTATTTCCATCTTTTGTTGTTGGCAGCCCTGATGGAATAAACCTCAAATGTGTTCCAGCTGTGTCTGTTCCACATATTGAATGTGTCTCACCGCCTTTAAAACAACAGGGTATGATTTGAGGATGATTGGGCTTTTTCTGGCAGGTTAACAACTATATCAAGGCTCTCTCTCTCTCTCTCTCTCTCTCTATTCTAATTTATATATAAACTTTATTTTTCCCCATAAATTCTCTGAAGGTGGTGTTGGAGTTGAGACTCAACTGGTTTCTTTGCCTAAAACCAACAACTCAATTATAAGAAGTGATTTCATTGAACAAAATGTAAAGTGCTTTGCCTATGAGTGTAACAGCTTGAAGTTTACACATTAAACTTTAAATTCACAAACACTTGCCTCCATTGAACTGCAATAAGATGTATTCATAGCACGATTAAGGAGGCGCAATGGCCCAGTGGTTAGGGCAGCAGACTCACGATCATAGGATCACGGTTTCGATTCCCAGACTGGGCGTTGTGAGTGTTTATTGAGCAAAAACACCTAAAGCTCCATGAGGCTCCGGCAGGGGATGGTGGCGAACCTTGCTGTACTCTTTCACCACAACTTTCTCTCACTCTTACTTCCTGTTTCTGTTGTGCCTGTATTTCAAAGGGTCAGCCTTGTCACACTGTGTCACGCTGAATATCCCCGAGAACTATGTTAAGGGTACACGTGTCTGTGGAGTGCTCAGCCACTTGCATGTTAATTTCACGAGCAGGCTGTTCTGTTGATCGGATCAACTGGAACCCTTGACGTCGTAAGCGACGGAGTGCCAACAACAACAACAGCACATGATTTAGAACCAAATTCAACAAGAATACCTGACTTAAAAAAAAAAAAACATTGAATGCTTGTACAAAGGAGCCAAGCTTTTAGTTTGGATGGAGTTCCTAATAATCAACTATGGGCAATTGTATTTGCCATGGAGAAGTGAAAAAGTGTTCAATTGCTGTTGATCCCTGTTGAAATAACCAGTTATTAATGTCGACTGAATTGACCAGTAATCGTGACAGAATTCAAGTGGAATCAACTAGAACAATTTACTGAAGAATCTACAATTACCAGGAAGTCAAGAATTGATTGCAACCAGTTCCAGTCGATTAATAAGTTCTAGGCAGCAAACCACAGTGTTGTGAATGTTTTACGTCTATATACAGATATACATATATATTTATATACACACGTATACGTGTGTATGTATATATATATATATATATATATATATACACACACACACACACACATATACACACACACACACACACACATATATATATATATATATATAAATAAAAGAACATTCTTCAAAACTGAAGTCTGACCAACAGAAATCCTAGAGTTCCAGCATTATCTAATGTTAGAAAAATAGCCACCAAATTAGATAAAAAAGTATATAACAAGTCTCTCTCTCTTTCTCTCACTCTCTTATCTACCTCCATTAACTTTCAGGGTTTCCCTCTCTTTCTCATCTGTCCCCATTAACTATCAGTGTTCCTTTCTCTCTCTCTCTCTCTCGCTCAAAGATCACTATTCATATCTCCTACTTTCTCCTTTTCTTTATCTTATTTTTCTCTAACCAGTCTATTTCTTGCAGTCTTATAACCTTCTAAAGTATTCTTTTTTTTTTTCTGATCTCTCTCTCTCTCTCTCTCTCTCCTATTATTTCTGACATCCACTCTACACTCTTTCTCTACCTTTACTGTCAAATTATTTTCCTACACTACCTCTAACTTCCTTGTGAGTGAGTCTGAGAGATGGCAACTAAGAGGAAGCCAAACATTATATAAATACAGGGTGTTTAGGCTAAATTTGAGTTTGCATTAAAGAAAAGGGAAACACAATCTCCTCTTTGTGACTGGATTTGGCAGATGGAAACTAAAAGAAGCGGTGAGCTGGCAAAAACGTTAGCACGCCAAGTGAAATGCTTAGCGGCATTTCGTCTGCCGTTACGTTCTGAGTTCAAATTCCACTGAGGTTGACTTTGTCTTTCATCCTTTTGGGGTCGATAAATTAAGTACCAGTTATGTACTGGGGTCGATGTAATCGACTTAATCCCTTTGTACTTGTTTGTCCACTCTATGTTTAGCCCCTTGTGGGCAATAAAGAAATAGGAAACTAGAAGAAGCCCATCACACACACACATTATATATATATATATATGTATATGTATATTCATACAAAGGGTAAAGACCCCCTTTGGTCATGAATGACCATGGGATTGCACCTAGAAAGTTTCCCTTCGAGGCACGAGTCTGGGCAAGGTTGTTCATGGAAGACCAGCAGTCACCCATGCATACCAACCTCTCCTCTCCATGCCATCAATGTTATCCAAGGGAAATGCCAATACTGCTTAGCACCAGCAACGCCACAACTCATTTCTACAGCTGAATGAACTGGAGCAACATGAAATAAAGTGTCTTGCTCAAGAACACAACACAGCTTCGTCCCGGAATCAAACTAACTATCTCATGATTGTGAGCCCAATGCTCTCTCTCTAACCACCAACCCATATATATATATATATATATATATATATATATATATATTGGCAGGATCTAATTGAATCAAGGTATTTTAATAATAAGGGCACCAAGTTAGGGTTGAGAATAGCATATCTATATGCCAACAATATATATGGACACTCACACATGTACTAAGTTATATACGGACTTGTCCTGCAACTTACTACACAATCACAGATCAGATCAATATAAATGTTAAATTTGGGATTTAAATTTTTATTCACCTGAAGAAAACTGCTTTTTCATGATGTAATTAATTTGTTCATCAATAAAAAAAAAAGCGCATCTGAAATGGTTGTAATGAACCTCAAGCTATTTGTGTTCGTATGTATGTATGTATGTATGCATGTATGTAAATGTGTGTTCTACCACCACTTGACAACTGTCATTGGTTTGTTTATGTCCTTGTAACTTGGCAGTTCGGCAAAAAGACACCAATAGAATAAGTGCCAGGCTTAAAAGTAAGTACTGGGATTGATTTGATTGACTAAACACTTCAAGGTAGTGCCCCAGCATGGCCATAGTCTAATGACTAAAACCCCCCGTAAAAGAATGCTGATAGTGATAGTGACAAGGAAGCTGTGATGCTGATGAAGGTAGTCATTGGTTGTGGTGGTAGATGGAGCCGGTAGTGGTGGTGGTGGTGGTGATGAAGATGCAGGTAGTGAGAAACAATGGGTTTGTAACGATGGTGGAGGTGGTGGTAATAGTAGTAGCAGTGCTGGTGGTAGTGGTGGTGGGGGGGCATGAAAAGTGATGAAAGCAGATGTGGTGGTGAAGGGGACAGTAGTAGCAGTAGCAGTGGTGGTGGTGGTGGTATGGGAAGTAGTGATGGCAATGGAGCAGGGCTGGATGGGAGGTGGGGCAGTAGCAGCAGTGGTGATGGAGTCTGTGGTAGTGGTGATGATGATAGTGGGGGGATGGGGTGGAGGGTAGAGAATAGAAGCAACAACAGTTAGTAGTGATGAAAAATATGATTAATGTTCTGCACACATTTGCAGTGGTGGTGATGGTGGTGGTGGTGGTGGTATTACCCAGTCATCATGGTAGTGATGACAACAGTAGTCATTCCAGTGGCACCAAGGTCCATGCTACTTGGTTCTATTTCAAATGTCGGTCATCATGAAGGTGATGGTAGTGGGACTGTTGTTAATTGTTGGGGTTAGCAGGAACTAAATAAATGTATGCCAGCACTGACTCTACTATTTTGGTAATGCTATTTATATAAAGCTTACCTGGTTATTACCATTCATTTTACTGCATGGAAATGCTATGTAGATTATTATTATTATAATTAATATATCATATATCATATATATATAGTAAGAAATTGTAGTGGAATATAATTTAATTATGATGCACGCTTGCACTGGGGTGGGGTATGTGGTAAAGTTGTGTTGAATGTGTGAAAGAATCGACTCAGAATGTACTATACGCCTTGTTGTAGAGAAATGTACTTTAATAGTACAGATTAATGAATGAAAATTTCCAATACTATGCCTTGTTATTTACTCCTAGTTCAGCCTTTATCCATCATCGAATATATTTCATGTGTGACCATTTTGTTATTTCTGTATATCACCCCCACCCCAGATAATTTGTTCTTCTGCTTTCATGACGGTGTAATTGAATTTGAAGGAGATTTGGTTGCTATTTCTAGATCAAGTGACAACATAGAGGCTTAATTTCCACGTTGACTTGAACAGTAAAACTGTCTTAGTATAAATCCCTGAACATTTTCTTGAATATGCTTTTAATAGTAATGGTCCATTTATGGTTTCTAGAAATATATCTATAATAATGTTCCATTCTTGTTTCCAGAATAAATTCTAAAAGAAACAACTGTTAACATTTTGTAGAATATACTATCCATCCATCTTCTCTACTCACTATTCCTGGGAGGGTTGTGAAGGCAGAGATCTCAGGCACCTGCTACAAAGGGTCCTTTCACAAGGGACAGTCAGACTTTTTGGCCAGATTATCAAGCATGACCAACTGAGACAATGAATATTATCCAACCACTTTGTTCTTAGTCTAATCTTGAGGCTCCAGTGAGTTGGTTCAGTTTGAAGGATCTGTCTTGCAATACTTTCCTCTGACATTCTAATTACATGTCCATAATACACACGTTTGTCTGTTCATATATACATCTTAATACATATATATATGTGTGTATGTATGTATGAATGAGCATGTGTTACAAAGGCATCTAGCCATAAAACTAAACCAACATGAAACTTATGAGTGAGATATGGCCTTCCAACCAAAATCAATTTAGAAGAATAGTAATCACCCATCCAACCCATGCCAGTATGGAAAGCAGGTGTAATACAATGATAATTGCATATATATGTCAGTAGGGCTTGATGCAGTCCTCTGGTATGCCACCTCCTGCTAAACCATCTAATTCCTGTCAGCTTGGAAAATGGACATTAAATGGGAACAATGATTTTATATATATATTCTATATACAAGCATATTTCAACTGGCAACAAGATTATATTTATACACATAACTGATTAGTGCTTCTACTCCATATTTTATTTATGGTGAGCCACTGACTGACACAACCAGTCACAGTGCGAAGTCAAGAACATAATGAGAGATATCCAACTCTTGTCAGTTTGTAGCATTCCCCTTTCTGGTATCTGATGCTGAAGAAGAGATAACCATTCCAAAATACATGTATCCCTCAGTCTAGTTAGAGAGCACTTCAAACTGACTTGGTGTGTTTACACCTACTTGTCTACAGCAATAAATTTTCTCCATAACTAAATACAGTGAATGGCTTCCTTACAAGTTTGAATATGCCCCAAGAATATTTGAACAGCTAACGAGTTTGTATTTATACACATCACTGCTTAGTACTTCTATTCTATATACACACACAGAGATACTTGTGTGTGTATATGTAAACATGTGACAGATCCTGCAACTGAGCTGTTCAATCAATGGAGTGGCCAACTCAAAAGTTTCCTATGTATATCACAGACACATTCTCATGTAATTCTCATGTTGAAATCAGTGTAACAAATTATGTGACAAGGATGGATCTTTGAATTACAAGCACAGTTTACATCCAGCAAGCTTCTACACGATTTCTGACAACCTAGTTTCACTCACAAGGCTTGGGTTGACCTGAGACTTTTTACAAAAAGACATTTGCCCCAAGATGCTATGCAATGAAATAGAACCTGGGACTGCAAGATTCCAAAGCAAACTTCTTCACAGCTTAGTCATGCTTGCTACACATATATTTAGCAGGAATAGCTAAGTAGTGTAAGTGGAAAGCATGGCCACATAGCTACTTCTTTCATGCCACATATGTGTGCATGCATACATACACACACACAAATAAGTACTCATTAGAAGAATTCTAGATCACAATATCCTAATAGTTATTGATTCTTGCTTGGTGCCTGCACTTTACCAAACATGTTTGCATCAGAAGTCAACTGTACAATACAATAGACATTTAGTGAAGAGGCCTGACTCACCGCTAGTCATTCAGTACATTGGAAAACAAACTTACTATATCTGACCTGGTCTGACTCATACTTAGCACAGTGTATCTACTAAGATGCAGAATGGTGTAAGTAAAGTGAGCTGCATGGTTGGTAAGTTTACATTCTTAATGAACTTATCTATTTAGTATCTTTTCATGTGAGACTTCTAAGTTATATATTAGTCAAATGATTTGATCAAAGACGAGATTCAATCCTGCTCCAATGAATTCTAAATTAATTTTCCTTGCAAAGTTGTCTCCCATACCTGTCTGGCCAGAATTAATCTTCAAGCTAATTGTTTTCACCTTCTCACAATGAGTGTAATACTCGTTTCAAATTCTGGCACAAGGTCAGCAATTTCAGAGGAAGGGATAAGTCGATTACATCAACCCCAGAGTTCAACTGGTACTTTTTTTATCAACCTCGAAAGGATGAAAGGCAAAGTCAACCTTGGCAGAATTTGAACTCAGAATGTAAAGACAGATGAAATGCCACCAAGCATTTAGCCTTGCATGCTAACAATTCTGCCAGCTCACCACATTGCAGTGAGTGCAATATTTATCAAAATATCTGGTTCATCACAAATATTTAAGTGCTGACTTTACCATAATCTAATCAAATGTTTACTTAAACACTTTAACATTTAAACTTGTCATATGCAACCAAAATATTCTACATGCTTTATGTTCAAACTGGCCAGATATGGCCTCTCGCACCTACCCTACTAGGTCATCTTAAAAACAATCATCAAACTTTTGAAGCTATTTTGGGGGAAGGGATAAGTCAATTACATCAATCCCAGAGTTCAACTGGTACTTCTTTAAGTGACTGAATATACCACAGACGTGTACCCTTTGCATAATTCCTTAGTGGAACCTGCATGACAGTGTGATAAGGCTGGACCTTTAAGTTACAGTTACAAGAAGCTTCTAAACAGTTTCTATCAGTCCAATTTCACTGTCCCTTGGTTAATTCAAAACAATGTCAATAAGCATTATATGTGACAGATAAACTGAATGTTAAAGTGTTTATGGATATTATGATGTATAAACTATTTGTTAGTTATGAACTAATGTAACTCACAGTTGTGAATACATATATATGAAAACATATGTAAATACTTTCTACAAAATAAAGGATCTCTAAAGGACAGTATGAAGCACTGGTTTCATATTCATGATGATAATAATAATAATAATAATAATAATAATAATAATAATAATAATAACAGTGCTCAGAGAACACAAACCTCTGCCAAAGCAACACCAACGTCCTCTCAACGATTAGCCAGAAATGATTTTGCAAATGAAAATATCTGAAATAAATTTGAATGCTCTCACAAACAAGAATACTAAAAATGAACCTGACCGCTCTCAAAAATTAGGTAAAAAAAAAAACAGGAAAAATAATCAGGAAAACTTGTCCAGTGTAGGATCAATCCCCAAATCTAATCAGTTTGTGCCAGTTAAGAGGCCAAACACACCTAAAAGTTTCATCCAAATCCATCCCGCGGTTCTTGAGATAGCTTGCTGACGGACAAATAAACACGACTGAAAACAATACCTTCACCTTGGCTAAGGCAGAGGTAATAAGAGTAAATGGAGGCCTGCTGGTAGCCATGCTCAGGCATCACCTTGAAGAATTGTAGTTGAATGCATCAACCCCAGGACTTTTTATTTTCTTTTAAACCTGGTACTTATTCTATCAGTCTACTTTACTGAACTGCTAGGTTGTGGGAATGTAAATGCACCAACACCAGTTGCCAAGTGGTGGTGGGGGACAGACACAAAGACACACACGATGAGCTTCTTTCAAATCCATACACACACACACACAACACGGTTCTTTCAATTTCTGTTTACTAAATCCACTCATAAGGCTTTGATTGGTCCTAGGCTTATAGCAGAAGACACTTGTCCAAGTGCCATGTAGTGGGACTGAACCAAGAACCATATGGCTGGGAAGCATGGCTGTGTGTTAAGAAGATTGATGATGAATTTTCAGAAGTTCAATCAACTGAACTCCCAGCTCATTGAATTAACCTGTAAGTGGCTGAATATACAACAGATATGTGTACCCTTTGTTTAATTCTCTGGTGGAACCAGCATGATACACTGTTACAAGCCTGGGCCTTAAAGTTACAAGAAGCTTCTAAACAGTTTTCATCAGTCCAGTTTCACTCACAAGGCTTGAGTTGTCTCAAGGCTTTGGTAAAATGCACTGGTACAAGATGCTATGCAAAGATCAATTACTTCTTAAAAAAGTAACATTCCTCCATAATCTGGTAATTATTGAAAACAACTTGGTGAACTGAAGCTGTGTTCAATGTGTTCTACCCTAAAAAAAAAAAAATACTCATAGCAGATTTGAACTCATGATCTATGAGTAAGTAGACCAATACCTTATTCATCCAGCCATTCTACCTCTACTGTAGTAAATGGTAGATATGTTTGTAGTACAGAGCAAGCCTAACTGAAATAGAGCAAATATTTTATATAGTTCATATTGCCTTCAACATCATCATGACCAACACTACTATTTGATCAACCTCTCTTCAGCTTCTGATACTATTTTCATCCCCACCTCCGTTTATGGACTAGCATATATGTAACATTACATCGTTTCCTGCTGCCATGGCTCAATGAAGTCAGCAAAGTGATATTTCTTTGTTCCCACTTCACTGGAGCAGCTTAAGTTTCCACTTCACTGGAGCAGCTTAAGTTCCTCAAATCAAATTTTGAAGTACTTCATTTTATTTCTTTCAAACTCTAAACTCTCTAGCACTCATCTTTAATTAGCTTTTATCCCCAAATGTCATTGTGTAATTAATTACACAACTAATCTCCTTAATTCTCCACTATCACTACTCTTCCATTCCTTTTCCTTACTACCTACATCTTACCAGATTCTTGAGAATCTTCTTCCTTCAATGATTATCTTCCATCTTCAAAAATCATTTGAGAAACTATTCTTAAAGAAAAAATTCTTATGAATCTTCAAGAGAACTGAATTTTAAAACTGTTTTTTTTTTAAAATATTTAATTAAAATTTGAAGGATTTCTTAAACAAACAGCTTTTAATATAAAAATACAACACTATATTGTCAACATTGGTTGTCCTCATTTGTTGAATCTATATTACTGGCACTCATTCTATGGAGTCTGACATCCAAAGGGAGAAAGCCAAAATAAGCCTAGTCAAGATGTTGAAGGTTGAAAACTAAAAACATTTAGAAGATAAGGCCACTGACAAAATGCTCAGCAGTATTTGTTCCTGTTGTTTATGTTGGACTCAAATCCTGCTGAGCTCAAGTCTTTCAACCTTCATAAGTCAGTAAAGTCCCAATCAAATACTAATATTCATACAATCGACTAACTTTCACCCCCAATCAATTTCTGGCATTATGCCTAAAGAAGCCAGTGGAATGGTAGTAGTGATACTGAAGTGAACTAAATATTGGTTGCAAATTTTGACACAAGGCTAGCAATTTGGTGCCATGCAGAAAGACTGAACCTGGAATCATATAGTTGGGGAGCAAACGTCTTGCTACACAGCCACGCCTGTGCCTATTGTATCAGTTACCTTTCCTTAAGTGATAAAATATGCAAAACTAACATACAGAGGCTGATCATATTGCAGCCTACTAGTTAGAAGAAATCAAGTTAATTCATCTGATGTTATGTAATTAATAATGCATTAAGTATTGTATCAGTTTCATTACACAGCTTCTGCAACAGTTTTCCATTTGTTGTTTCCAATGCACAACATCCTGACACACCTGAGAATGTGGCATAATCATCTTTCTCAGTCTTGTGTCAATTCCACAGACATTTTAACTCTTTAGTATTCAGATTACTCTATCAAATCTAATACTCATCTATTTATATTGTCTTGAATTAATCATACATTATCTCATAGCTTTGAGATTTCAATGATGTGCTTGTTTATTTTTACTATGACATTGTAGAGTAGGTATGAAATTTTGGATCTGGTGAGTTTGAACATAAAAGAGGCAGAATATTTTAGCTGGATATGGCTGGTTTGAATGTTAAACAGTTAAACTATTTTATATCATTTCTTTTTGTCTACTTAACATATTTTTAACTGTACTGAGTACAGGTGATTTCCACTTTGGAAATGGCACCTTTACTTAACCCAAATACTCTTACTACTGATTCAGTAGAGCAGATTGATACACAGCTAGCTTGATTGATAGATCTCACACCAAATAAACCAATATAGACTTTTAGTTAAAAATTTTCAAACTCATAGTTTATTAAAACAGAGTCATCTAATCATGGCGTTCTTATTTTTGGGAAAATATATCATGGCTGTGTGATAAGAAGCCTCCTTCCCAAGCACATGGTTCCTTGGCACCTTGGGCAAGTGTCTTCTACTATAGCCTTTGACTAACCAAAGCCTTGTGAGTGAATTCGGTAGGCAGAAACTGAAAAAAACCCATTTTATATATATACATATATATATACATATATATACATGGTTCTGGGTTCAGTCCTACTGCGTGGCACCTTGGGCAAGTGTCTTCTACTATAGCCTTGGGCCGACCAAAGCCTTGTGAGTGGATTTGGTAGACGGAAACTGAAAGAAGCCCGTCATATATATGTATATGTATGTGTGTTTGTGTCTGTGTTTGTCCCCCCACCATCGCTTGACAACCGATGCTGGTGTGTTTACGTCCCCGTAACTTAGTGGTTCGGCAAAAAGAGAGACCAATAGAATAAGTACTAGGCTTCCAAAGAATAAGTCCTGGGATCGATTTGCTCGACTAAAGGCGGTGCTCCAGCATGGTCGCAGTCAAATGACTGAAACAAGTAAAAGAGTAAAGAGTAAAAGAGAGTATATATATACACACACACACATAGGTGTGTGTGTCCCATCAATACTTGACAGCTTGTGTTGGTATGTTTGTCTTTGTAGCTTAGCAGTTTGGCAAAAGAGTTCAACAGAATGAGTGCCAGGCTTAAAAAAATAAAAAATACTGGGGTCAATTCATTCAACTAAAATTCTTCAAGGTGGCACCTAAGCATGGCCTCACTCTAATGACTGAAACAAGTAAAAGATAGATTAGCCACACAAGCAGTATTACTACTTTATATCTCCATAACTTAGCAGTTCAGCAAAAGAGATATTTGTTCAACTAAACCCTCCAAGGTGATGCCCCAGCATGGTTGCAGTCCAGTGACTGAAACAGGTAAAAGATAAAACATGAACATTGAGCACAAGGAAATATGAAAATACAGGTCTTGGTGAGACACCCAATTGCTGTGATCTTCCAGATTGTAATAACACCACTCATCATTAAAAAGAAAAGCTCAACCCTGAACTGCAAAGGAAGAGTTGGACACAACAAGTACATATTTAGCATATTTGAGCAGGGAAGATATGTATGCATTTCCAGTTCCCAGTACACCTGATTCTGACGTCCCTCAGTTAATTGATGAGGACACAAATCAGATCATTTGACAAAGTTTATGAACTGAAAACAGTCACCATTAAGCTTACTAGTAGTTGTACTTGCAGTGGCACTCACTTGAAGTGGATTGAGCCAGCTCCGACCAAAAAGTCATGTTCGGCGTTTCAGTGGGAATACAAGTTCAAATGTGGCCCCCAATCACATGTATACACACTTTGGGATAGTGTGATCTGTAGCAACTCATCTTGCTGTTGATTGTCAACCATTGCAGAGGATTCACTGACCAAGTCATAGCCAATTATCAGAGCAGATGTAGCATGGGTTTAAAGCAGGTAAAAGAGACATACTGTAACAAAAAATGAGGGGTGCCTCACTCCCAGTGGTCTTCTATCATGCCAGACATCAACCTGGAATTTCTGAGAACCCATGCTTTACAGTTAACCCTTTAGTATTCAAATTATTCTCTCAAATGTAATGTTTTTACATTCACATTGTTTTTAACTAATCATACATTATTTTGTTGCTTTGAAATTATGATGATGTGAATGTATATTTTATAATGGCATTGAAGGGTAAGTGTAATAGGCTGAATCTGGCTGATTAGAACATAAAACATAGCATATTTAGGCTAGATATGGTCAGTTTAAATGCTAAAGGGTTAAGCAATAAGTCTTAAACAACAATTTGACTATGGTTGCTGTCTAGCTCCAGGTCAGTCCCAATTAAGTAGACATAGATACAGGGAGTCAAGGATCACATTATCAAATGTGTTTTCCTGAGACACTAAGGTGGGGTTTAAGGAATACTTGGTTGCTATTTCTTGCAATTGTATGACTATGTAGAAACGCCCTCATTGCCTTGACAGTTATTTGTTATTTTAATACTATGTCATTTTGTCATCTTAGTCTATTATTTTATCACTTAGTGGTAGTAAATGTAACTACACCAGCAGAGGATTAGTATCAGGCACCAAGGTGAATGGCATCGAGGTACTATCAAAACAGTAACTGATTCCTTGGCAAACAACAATGTTCTGCTCTTCAACCAGTTTATTCCAGCTTAGTTGCAGATGTTTGTTGCTAAATGGACTGAAATAAGAGATTTCTTCAGATTTTCTTCTTTCATGAAACAAACAACATTCAATTAATTATATTGAAGTTGCTGTTGTTGTTGCTGCTGCTCTGGTTGATAAAGAGATGTTCTCATTCTGATGCTGATAATGATAGTGAGGATAACTATTCATAGAGAAGATCATGGTAATAATCATCGATTAGGTATCAATAGTAGTGGTGGTGGTGGTGGTGGTGGCGGCGGCAGTGGTATTGATGGTCATGATGGTGGCAGTGATGGTGGTGGTGGTGGGAATGGTGGCAGTGGAGGTGGTGGTAGTAGGGGTGATGGCAGTGGTGGTGACAGTTGTAGTGGTGGTGACAGTGGCATTGATGATGGTGGTAGTGGTGGTGGTGGCAGTGGCATTGATGATGGTGGTAGTGGTGGTTGTTGATGGTGAAGATGCTAGTAACAGCGGTAGTGATAGCAGTTGTAGTTATGTTGATGATAGTATTAGTATTAGTGGTACCAATATTATTGGTGGTAGCGTTGGTGATAGTAGTGCCGGTGGGTGGTTAGTGTTGTTTACAGTTTTTGCTGAAGATATTAGTAACAGCAATAGTGACAGCTGCAGTGGTGGTAGTGGCGGTAGGTGAAAGTTGATGGTAGGAGTTCTTAGTGATAGTAGTAGTGATAGTAGTGGTACTGGTAGTGGTAATAATCAATACGATGATCTTTACAATCATAAAACAGATGGAACAAAAAACAAAACAAACAAAAAAAAAAAAATCAGTGATTTGATATTTCCACACTTCAGCTCTGCTGCTTCACCTAATCGCTTGTTATATAATGAAACATATTAAAAGGTGGTGGAAGACTTGAGTGCATATCGGAAGCTTTGGATATGATGATTCCTCCGAAACATTTGGTTGTTACTTCTTCTAATCCACAGTTTTCTACTCCCCGCCCTCATCACCCCAAAGAACACAGAATGATTAATTTTAATTTAGCCATAAGTGAAGGTGCATGATTCAGTGGTTAGAGCATTGGGCTCACAATCATGAGATAGTGAGTTCAATTCCCAGATTGGGCTATGTGTTGTTTTTCTTGAGCAAGACACTTTATTTCATGTTGCTCCAATTCACTCAGCTGTAGAAATGAGTTGCAACACCACTGGTGCCAAGTAGTATTGGCTTTGCCTTTCCCTTGAATAACATCAGTGGTGTGTGACAAGGGGAGGCTGGTATGCATGGGTGACTGCTGGTCTTCCATAAACAATCTTACCTGGACTTGTGCCTTGGACAGTAACTTTCTAAGTGCAATCCTATGGTCATTCATGACTGAAGGGAGGTCTTTACCCTAGCCACAGGTATTATAAATCAGTGGTTCTCAACCAGGGTCTTTATGGCCCTTGGGGATCCACATAAAATTTCGTTAAAATTTAGGTGCAATAAATTGGTTTTACATATATAATACATTTCTTTTTCTATTATTCCTAACAATATTTAATTATATATCAAAAAAAAAGAAAAAAAGAAAAAGGACAGTGAGTTGGCAGAATCGATAGGATGCCAGGCAAAATGCTGAGTGGAATTTCATCTATCTTATGTTCTTAGTTCAATTTGTGCTGATGTCAACATTGTCTTTCATCTTTTTGTGGTAGATAAAAGTATGTATCAGTTGAGCACTGGGGCTAAGGTAATCAACTTACCCATCCTCCAAAATCGCTGGTCTTGTACCGAAATTTTAAACACCAATATTTAATTCTAAGAAGAAAAAAAAAAAAACAGTGGAATTCTTTTTATATACATCAAATGGCTATCGAGGCCCAATAGAGTAAAACAGGAATGAAAGGGGGTCCATAGACAAATAATGGTAGAAAACCACAATGCATCAAGTGATAACAGGTGCTTCAATGTTAGCCACTCAACTGTAAATTTGCAGAACCAACATCAAAGTGTGGTAGGTAAGACCCATGAAGCATCTGGTAGCAAGAGTCATCAGCATTATCATTATTGCTTTAACATCCACTTTTCCATGCTTGCACAGGCTGGAGATTTTCAAGGCATATTTTCTTCTGTAGTCGGATGTTCTTCCTATCACCTGCTCTTTCCAGTTTCCAGGCAATTTCAATCATTTTCAATATGAATGAAAGGCTAAGTTGAATGAAAGAATGAAAGGCTAAGTTGATCTTCATGGGATTTGAACTCAGATCACAGATGGAGAAAACAAATATCCCCTCACAAGATTTTGGTCAGCCTGAGGCTACAGAAGACACTTGCCCAAGGTGCTACACAGTGGGACTGAACCTGGAACCATGTGGTTGGAAAGCAAGCTTCCTACCACACAGCCACACCTGCAATGCCTTAATTTTGAAAAAACAAATATGTAAATAAAAAATAAATTCAATTAAATTTTAAAAAACTAACCAACATAATAAGCTAAACTGCTAACATCTTCTACCTTAAAGACTCTTATCGTTCCCTTTGGTTTTCTATTTTCTTTTCATCTTACTGTCTCATTATTCCTTTACCTTGTTTCCCGGCATCTTTTCTCCATCATCATCATTTACTTAAATGATTTTCCCCACCTCATTCTTAATCCACTCTATTGTCTTAAGGACTTTAAGTTGGAAATCTTTAAACTCCTTTAGCCAAGTAATCTATAACCAAGACAGCCATCTATTCATTAACCAGAGAAATGTTTTACAGCAGGCAACCAATCCTTAATTTTTATAATTAACTTCAATATTAACATTCTCGAGGGATTACTGCAGGATAAACTGTATAAAAGAGATTCTGATTGACAAGAGCCATTCAATTAGCTAATTTGATCCTTACATGTTATTTACAGCAGCAGATACACTTTTCAGCGAGTTTCCTTAAATAAATAAATAAAAATGATAAAATAAATGTTGAGTTGATTAAATGAAAATTAAAATAATGGTTATGAAGCATTTTGTTTGCCTTTACTGATTCGTTAGCTAAACTAAATGCTAAGGTGCTAGTTAAGAATCATTGGTTTCTTTAAATAACAGGCAGCTGCTCTAGAGTTGATAACAAGTCAAAGTTATTTCTAATAAACCCTGGATTCTTTAAGTGTTGTTGCTGTAGTTAATATAAGGTGAAGGAAAGTAATGAATGCTAGATTTGTTTTTAAGAGTTATCAATCAATGTGGAGCAAAGATCTCCAATAAAAGGATTTGTAACTGAGGTACAAAGAGCCCATTGACAGGGCCTAACCCTTTAACATTCAGATTACTGACAAAGCGATGCTGATTTATTCACATGGTTTTGAACTGATCATGCATTAAACCCTTTTAATGCTATATCCACCTTAGTATTCTACCTGCAAACTGGCCAGGTCCAGCCTCTCACACCTACCCTACAATGTCATTTTAAATATAAACAATCAAAATATTGAAATTACAAGTTAATGCATGACTAATTCAAAATATTGTAAACAAATAAGCATTACATTCAACAGAGTAATCTGAATTCCAAAAGTTAAGGCAGTGAGCTGGCAGAGTCCTTAGTACACCAAACAAAATGTTTAGCAGCATTCTTAGTTCAAGTTCCAACATTGCTTTTCATTCTTTCAAGGTCAATAAAATAAGTCCCAGCTGAGCACTGGGGTTGCTGTAATCAATGTACCCTCTCCCTCGAAATTCGAAACCATTATTATTATTATTAGTAGTAGTAGTAGTAGTGGTGGTGGTGGTAGTAGTAGTAGTAGTAGTAGGCGAGGAGTTGGCAGAATTGTTAGTATGCCAAGTGAAATGCTTAGCAGCATTAAATCTGTCTTCACATTCTGAGTTCAAATTCCGCTGAGGTCGGCTTTGCCTTTCATCCTTTTGGGATCAATAAATTTAAGTACCAGTGAAATACTGGTATCGATGTAATCGACTAGTCCCCTCCCCCAAAATTTCAGGCCTTATGCCTATAGTAGAAAGGATTATTATTATTCTTAGTAGTAGTAACAACAACAACATACTATCCAAACCTATTCCTCAATGATCTATCACAGCACTATCATGAATTCTTCTCCTCTATCACTGTCTGTTAAAATTAACTACAGAGACAGAGAAAGGAGGAGGAGTATCAATGTTCCTCACCTGTCCCCTACGGGAAGACAAATTCACCTGAAGAGCCAAGAGCACCCTGTACTTTTCCACATCAACCACTGCAACACACACACACACATACACTTTATTTGTTGGATACCAAGGCTACCAATGGTTTCATGTAAGTAGAATCTCGTAACAATTATCAAGCTTGCCACATAATTATTAAGGGACTCCTCATTACAAGAAACCATTGGTAGCCTTGTTAACCCCAAAATAAAAAATATTTATTCACTAATGCCATGTTGAGCACTCATTCTCACTGCTTGATATAGGCATTTATATATATATATATATATATATATATATATATATATATGCGAGTAAAAATAAATACAAAAAAGGTGGGGGGTTTTTGTATGATTGTGTATAGAGGAATATATTATTTTGCTTAAAAGAGTTCCAACACTGTCTGTTTTTTATGTTTTATTTATATTCCTGCAGAACTAATGTGGGGTATAGAATATGGAATATACAATATATAATATGATATACAATATACAATATAAAATAAAATAAAATAAAAATGGATGGCACCATGAAAGAAAGTATTGAATGTAGATGAAATATTGAGTGTTCAATATAAAGGATCAAATATATAAATATATAAATATAAATATATATATATAAAGGCGACTCGAGTTTCAGGGCTATTTCCCTTCGTCATGGCCTGTATGACAGACTTGAACATATATATATATATATATATTGGCTGTGTGGAAAGAAGTTTGCTTCCCAACAACATGGTTCCAGGTTCAGTTCCATTGCACCTTTGGCAAGTGTCTTCAACTATAGCCTCAGACTGACCAAAGTCTTGCAGGTGGATTTGGTATATAGAAACTAAAAGAAGCCTGAATGTATATGTATGTCCTCACTACTGCTTTAGAACCAGTGTTGGTGTGTTTACATCTCTGCAACTTAGTGGTTTGGCGAAAAAAGATCGATAGAATAAGTACTGGGATTGATTCATTTGACTAAAAATTGAAGACAGTGCCCCAAGTAAAAGATAAAAGATACACACACATATGGAGACAAACAGAAAGGAAGATAGAAAAGAAGAGTGAGAGAAAGATAAGAATTCTATTGTTGTATTGTGCAGTGAGTGAAGTTTCAAACCCTTAAACTATATTCTCAGATGTTTTCAATTTAAAGCATACATCTGAAATTAATTTAATGCAGTCCTTTTAAGAAACAGAATGTTATTTCCTTGAGGAAGAATTCAAATGTAACTATTTTCCATTCCATTAAATTGAAACCAATAGAATTATTATCTCATCATAACTTTCTTTAAAAACTAAATTCTGCAAATATGGTTATATTTCAATAAACTTCAAATTCACAAAACAATTTTTTTTTAGAAATGTTTTGCTTGTTTAAATCCAATTCAGCCTTGATTAAGCATTCTACAAGGCATTCTAGCTATAACCATCCCATCTTGTTCCTGTATGATGGGCAGCCAGCATTACATCATCCAATTGTCCTTTCTAAGATTCTAAGGCAGTGGTTCTCAGCCAAATTTTACCCATGGGCCCCTTTGATTCCTGTTTTACTCAGGTGGGCCCTCATAGATTTGATGTTTAAAAAAAATCCTATTATATAGGTGCAGGCATGGCTGTGTGGTAAGAAGTGTGCTTCCCAACCACATGGCTCTAGGATCAATCCCAATGCATGGCACCTTGGGCAAGTGCCTTCTATTATAGCCTCAGACCGACCAGAGCTTTGTAAATGGATTTGGTAAAATGAAACTGAAAGAAGCCCATCGTGTATATGTATTTGTATGTTTGTCCCCCAATCACCACTTGACAACTGGTGTTGGGGCGTTTACATCCCTGTAACTTAGTGGTTCGGCAAAAGAGACTGATAGAATAAATATTAAGCTTATGAAATAAGACCTGGGGTCAATTTGTTCGGTTAAAACCCTTCAAGGCATTGCTCTGGCATGGCTGCAGTCAAATGACTGAAACAAGTAAAAGAATAAAAGAATATTTTAATACTTAAATAATAGAAGGAAATGTATAAAATGGATTGTTAAAATATTTTGTGCATTGTGGAAATAGAACCAACTTATTGCACATAAATTTTAATAACAAAATCTTGTATGGACCTCAAAGGATCATATGAACCCCAGCTGAGAACCTCAGTTCTAAGATATGATTTGAAGGAGATTTGGCTGCAAGTTAAATATGAAGTTTTGTGTGATTTCTGTGTATAAGTGTTCTTTGTGATTAAAAAAATTACCTTGAAGATATCAGTATATCATTTTTATGACAATACATATGGTTTTCCAACTTGAGTTAGACCTCCGTTATCTGAACAAGGTGAGTCAGGTATATTTTGTTTGGATAACTGGTTGTTCAGACAAGTGATCTGATTGTAAAACAGAAGAAACTATCTTACCTTTAATCTTCTACTTGCTTCAGTCCTTAGACTGCAGCCATGCTGGGGCACTGCCTTGAAGAATTTTTAGTTGAATGTATCAACCCCAGTACTTAATTTTTTTTTAAAGCTTAGTATTTATTCTGTCAGTCTCTTTTATGGAACTTATGGGGACATAGACACACCAGCATCAGTTTTCAAGTAGTAGGGTGGACACAGACACAGTCACACACAGAGTTTCTTTCAGTTTCCATCAACCAAATCCACTCACAAGGCTTCGGTCGGCCGAAGGCTATAGGAGAAGACACTTGCCCAAGGTGCCATGCAGTGGGATTGAACCCTGAACTATGTGGTTGTGAAGAAAGTTTCTTATCACACAGTCACAGTCTCCTGCAATCTTACCATGATCCAGACAGTAGTTGTGTTTGCTTCACCTCCACAAATATAATAACAACCAGATAATAGTATGATATGGAAAACTCAGCAACTAATAATTATTACTACTGCATAAAAACAATTGTTGTGATTTGTGATTAAAGCCTGTTTGTTCCATCTTGTTTTATAAATTTATACTATGTTAATACATATATAACACATGATATATATTACTTAATAAAGAAGCTAAAATAAAATATTGATTTTAAATTTTGGCACAAGGCCAGCAAGTTTGGAGAAGGGGAGTAATCAATTACATTGACCTCAGTGCTCAACTGCTATTCATTTTATTGACCTCTAAAGGACGAAAGGCAAAGTCAACCTCAGTAGAATTTAAACTCAAAATGTAAAGATGACGTAGGAGTGGCTGTGTGGTAAGTAGCTTGCTTACCAACCACATGGTTCCGGGTTCAGTCCCACTGCGTCGCACCTTGGGTAAGTGTCTTCTACTATAGCCTCGGGATGACCAAAGCTTTGTGAGTGGATTTGGTAGACGGAAACTGAAAGAAGCCCGTCGTATATATGTATATATATGTATGTGTGTGTATATGTTTGTGTCTGTGTTTGTCCCCCACAACATCACTTGACAACTGATGTCGGTGTGTTTACGCCCCCGTAACTTAGCGGTTCAGCAAAAGAGACCGATAGAATAAGTACTAGGCTTCCAAAGAACAAGTCTTGGGGTCGATTAGCTCGACTAAAGGCGGTGCTCCGGCATGGCCACAGTCAAATGACTGAAACAAGTAAAAGAGTATGACGAACAAAGACTAAAATAAAATTAACAGAAGAAATTGATATTTCAATGTAGCATTTTGTTTTATAGAAGTCTCTAAAATGCTTTTCATCATTTGCATTTAGCATATGAGTAATACTTTAATTCCTTATAGCATACACCTGCATATATACACACCCCCCACTGTTTTTCAATAATATAACCCCTTACTGATATCTGATTTGCCAAATACACAGACAACTTATCTTCATGTATCTAATGATTGCTTTCAATAGATAAAACCTATTATAAATTGTGCATTATTAACTCGTTTGCATATTATTCCATAGTACAAACATCTATTATATGTAAACCAAATCTGTTAGTCCAAATACCCAACAGAGATCCATATCTCACTTTCCAGATCTGATGTTCCACTTAATTTATTTTTCTCACCTGACCGAAGCTGTAACAAGAAATGGTTACAATCACTGAGTAACATTATCTTGTATTGTTTCATTACAAACTAGATATACACACGTACATGCATGTGTATACATACAAACATATATGTATGCATGAGCATAGACATATAATATACAGAAAATAATCACTGAATGGTTGTGTATACATAAAACAATCACTGGGCAGTTGTAGCTGATCCTGGTTTGATAAGGGAGCTGCATGAATGACAGAGAAAAAAAAAACACATCCTATAATGTGGGCCAAAAGAATTGGTAGTATCAATTTTTCTGTGCACCACTGAAGGGAAGAATATATTAAAAGGTGCCAAAACCATTGTGATACCTAATTGATAGCTGATAAAGAGAATGACCCACCCACAGGTTAAGCTGTATGTAAAATATGTATACTAGAGGGACATAAAAATTCTATGCTTTCATCCTCATTATTGTTTTAATGTCCACATTTCCATTGCTCCTATGGGTTGGATAGTGATTGTTGATGTAGATTTTCTACAGTCTGATATCCTTCTTGTCACCGACATGTTGTTACATAAGATTGGAAATGAAGGACCCACTTATGTAACAGTGACATTCACTCACAACAATCATGCAGTTTCAGGACAAGGAGACTCCAACTCTTTCTCTCTCCCACACACACATACACACACAATGGGCTTCTTTTAGTTTCCATCCACTAAATCTCCTCACAAGGATATAGTAGAAAGACACTTGCTCTAGGTGCCATGCAGTGGGATTGAACCCAGAACCAAGTGGCTATAAAGATTATTTCTATTTTGGTATATAAATTCATAGATCTTCATACCATTGTTTCAATGTGTTTTTGATTATATCTCCAATTTCATTCCATGGCAGGGATTATTAAAAGTGTAACATGTGACAAGCACAACAATATCATAAAGCCTTAGTTATGTGTTTTTAATCAAGAATTCAAAGAGTTGTTTTATTGTTTATGTTGATATTTTGTTTGGTTACATGTGATGTTATTTGGAATTTCTAGAATATTACCACTTCAAGCTTTTTGTTTATTCTTTATCTTGTCTTTTACCTTTTTCCGTCATTGGACAACAAAAATATTGTTGCACCACCCTGAAAAACTTAATCAGAAAAATTGACCCCAGTACATCTTTTTTTTGGGGGGGGAGGGGGTACTTATTCAATAGGCCTCTTCTGCCAAACCACTAAGTTACAGGGATGTAAAGAAACCAACACTAGTTGTTAAGTGGTGGTGGAAACAAACACAGTTGTTGCTTTTTTCACTTGGATTGGTCAAATTGATGTAAACACCTCTGATGAGGATCCAATAGGATTAAAAAATTGATTATAACTTTTAATTTGTTTTTTAATCTATAGAGTGCCTGTGCCACTTAAAAAGAACCCATGCCAGTGGCACATTAAAAACACCCAGTACACTCTTAAGTGGTTGGCGTTAGGAAGGGAATCCAGCCATAGAAACCATGCCACAAAAGACAGTTGGAGCCTAGGCAGCTCCTTGCTAGCCAATTCCATGTCAAATCATCCAACCCACACCAGCATGGAAAGATGACATTAAATTACGATGATGATGGAGAAAGAGCTAAATTAGCCTACTGCTTTCATCTACAATATAGGTTACATAATATATATATATATATATATATATAAT
>NC_068990.1:59173385-59175545 GCF_001194135.2 Octopus bimaculoides | reverse complement strand
ATACTTTTTCGGAATAATGGTTTTCAAAGCATATTACATACAGCAATAAGGAATAACATGTAAATATTAGATTTAAATAACTCTTTTGGACAGAAAAAAGCCTAAGGCAGCCTGCAGGACTTGAAGCTACATCTGTATACATGAGAAGCATTCTACTATGGGACCAAAGCAATCCCTCAAATTTCTCAATCCATTTTAGAAACTTTATTTTTAGCAGTGAGAACTGTATATGATGGTCGTCCACATAGTTTCTGTCAACTGAATTCATTCACAAGGCATTGGTCAGCCTGGGGCTACAGCAGAAGATACTTGCCCAAGGTGCTTCTTAACTACACAACCACCCCTGCACTTATCGAAAGCTTATTATTTTCTTTAATGCTCTTCATTTTGGTTTATTGTTCATTATCATGAGAGCAAAATTATACTGGCAATTTTTTATAAAATGAGGTGTGAAAATTTCGGAGGGCAACAATTTCTTTTTTCCGGTTTTTTAAATCGATTTAAAACTACTGAATCTCCTGCTTTTATATGTTATACGTAAAAGATAATGCCCACCACCACGATAGGCATATGGCCCATCAGTCCAAAAGTTTCTTTCTATATGTTCTTTAGGCAGGTACACCATCTCTTGTCGGCTAGCATGACTGTCACTACTTCACCAAATTACTCATTTTTGCTAGCTGTGTGGACTAGAGCAGTGATTTCCAAAACTTTTGGGGCTGCTACCCCCTTGACACCTGGGCCACATTCCTGGAGCCCCCCAACTCCCCACCACAAACACAGACCACTTTCTACAGCGAATTCAAAACAACTGTATTTCACAAATAAAACTCAACCTAATTAACCCATTATTTTGTTTTCACATCCATCGTCCCCTTTTAGTCACTCCATTATCACACCCACTTTTCTTGACCCCACCCCCACTCCTGATCTTTCCATTTCCCCCAGTGGGGCAGTATTGCCCATTTTGGGAACCACTGGACTAGAGTAATGCAAAATGAAGTGCTTTGCTCAAGAACACAATGCATTGCCCGGTCCAGAAATTGAAACCACAATCTTACAATTATGAGTCCAATGCTCTAACGACTAAGTCACATGCCTCCACATCTCATATGTAAAATAATATTGGTTTCAAATTTTAGCACAACACCAGAAATTTTGGGGAATGGGGTAAATCAACTACATTAGTTCCAATTTTCAACTGGTACTTATTTTATCGACCCCTGAAAGGATGAAAGGCAAAATCAACCTCGGCAGAATCTGAACTCAAGAATGTAAAGATGGATGAAATGCCGCTAAGCATTTTGACTGTCATGCTAACAATTCTGTCAGTTCACTGCTTTTAAATATTTATTAAAATAATAAATATATGTTTAGAATTTTGGCACAAGGCCAAGTTTTTCAGGGGAGGGGTGTAAAACGATTACATTGACCCCAGTGCTCAATTGATATTTCTTTTATCAACCCTGAAAGGAGTTTAAATATATAACTATTAAATGCATGTTATGCCCACCTAAGACTTTGTTTCCTTTTCACATTATGAATCCTCCACTCCTTTTTAAAGCTGATGACCAAATGATTATCAAACTTATTAAAGCATATTTAAAAATACTTGTATATACTCTTTTTAATAATTCATTAAGAATAAATATTAGACATTTCTTAAGTCAGACATATGCACACCTAGAGAGGCATTAGGTAATTCACAAAATTGCACAAGGCAATTCATAGGGCTAAGTGAAAAATAATGTAAACAATTATTTATATATTTTTTGAAGTGAAATTATAAAGCTGCAGGTCTTGAATGATATTCTAATCACTTATTTTAATGGACAAATTTTCTTTTTACATAAATTATATCTCAATATTTTTCACTTATTACATTAAAAACTTGAAGACATCGTTCAAATATTACTGTTCTTATTTGTTTAAATAAATGGATTTTATGATTATTTATTTTGTGATAAAATAATAGATTTTAAATTATTTTGATATTTATCTTTCATTTATATGTTACATTATAAATTTAATTAAATCTGAATATAAAACTGTAAATAATCATCAGTATTTAGATTTAAATAGTTAAATATACTAAATAGCATTTTATTTAAAATGCTTTCTAATCAAATGAGAAGTTAGCAATATATTTTCTATAGGTAC
>NC_068990.1:59164614-59171588 GCF_001194135.2 Octopus bimaculoides | reverse complement strand
ATTAAAAGTGAATATTCTCTGACAGATATTTTTAAAAGGTGATTTTATTTTCTCTATTCAAGATAAAGGTGATAGGTTAAAAGAAACACTTTGTAAACAAGAAACATGTAATTAATATTAAACAGGATGGAAAACCTAAAAGCAGAAATTCAGATTTCTTCACACAATTCGTGAAATTAATTAGAATTTAAAATAAATACCACCAGGCTATCTAGAGTCATAAATGATTTGCTTATTTCACTGAGTGCAATATATTTTTATAAGAATAACCTTGATAGCCCTGAGACTAAGTATCAAAATAATTATTTCATTTTTAAGTTCTGATTTGTTCATAGATACCTTGCAGCAATTTTTTTTTTCTCATAAAAGTACACTGTTTCGTTTTTGTATTTGGTTTGTAAGATGTTTTAATGTGAAATCATGTGTTGAAACAAATCTTGCTGTATCCTGAGAGCGTCATTATGCTAGTAATAATGACATGCACTGGTTCAATATCACTTCTTTATTGTTAGCCAAATGGTTAAATGTCTAACCAATTAATAATTTGCTTAATGTGCTGGTTAAACAAACTCTTAGTTGGCTGTTTGTCAAAGTATCTTGAGACAGATTCAAGGCAAACCTTGAAGGGAGTGGGCATGTCCTTGAGGAGGTTGCAAAGAACGACAAAAGGATTTTGCAAACAAACAACCGACCGATTGGTTGTTTAACCAGCGCATTAAACAAATGATCAATTGGTTGGTTTGATATTTAACCAACCAACAATAATGAAGTGATACTGAACCAGTGCATGTGTTATTATTCACATAATGACCCTCCCAATACACATAATATTTTGCACTAAATTTCAATGTACATATTTTCAATTTGTCAACAGAAATTATAAGGTAATGAACTTTCCTTGATTAACATATCTTTTTCATATTTTTGATTAATGATTGGTAACTAAATATTAATATTTTCAGAATTTTATCAGTTGACACAAAACTTTGAAAAGTTATGATGACATCAACCAGAAAAAGGAAATACCAGACAAGTTCCTCAGTTACAGCTTCACAGAAACAGAAAACAAAAGGCAAATGATGCCATAATGTGTTGTCAGCTTGAAAAGTACTAACTTAGTGTTGTCAGCAGATTCCTTTAAAAAGATTCTCAACATTTGAAACCCAGCTTTTTCTTCTAACCCATGGGAATACTTGGAAAATTTAGAAATAGCTGTCAAAAGGCGAAAATTAAGGAAAAAAACAAGAAAACTGCATTTCAGTAACTTGCAGCATCAAGAGCCAGTACTAAAGTTGCCTTGTTGTCTACCTGAAACAAAAAGTCATATACAATTGGAAAAAAATTGGTAAACCTGTAGCTATGAAAATGACAGAAATCTTGTGTAACCAGAAAAGAGCCATGTAACTTACTTCAGTGACTTTATCAGCAAGAGTTATGCAAAAAGCAAACAATTAGCAGATAAACCCAAGAGAGATAAGGTTATGTTGCACTAATCCAAACTATGGCTGTCAGCATTAATTAACAATGGATTATTTGTCACCGGTGTTCTGATGCAATTGAAAAGGAAGAAACGTTGTCCGGTTTGCCACTTGAGATCTTGTGAAACTGAAGAGTTCTTAGCATTCACATTATTCTGTCAGAAGTAATGCTTCTTTATTCTCACTGTTTTATATTAGTCATGCATTATGTTGTAGCTTTGAGATTTTGAAGAAGTAACTGTTAACTTTTAAAGAGATATTGTAGGATTGGCATGAGAGACCAGATCTGGCAAGTTTGGTAATAAAACAGGTAGAATATTTTGGTTGGATATGGCCAGTTTAATCCATTACCTCCCATAATTCTATTAACTGGAATTTTTTTTATGAAACTTTGATTTCTAGCATAAAACAGCCTTAGAAACATGCTGGTATGATCAAAATAACATTTTAAATAGAAATAAGCGAGATATTGGGTGAAAAATTAGCAAACCTCATTTGAATATCAGAGAAATATACCTAGTAGATATAACAAAAAGGTTAGCTATGTGTAAATATTGACAGATAATTACAAAATTTTTAAGTGATCTCATGAGATCACTGGTAGGTAATAGGTTAAATGCTAAAGGATTAACAATGCAGACAATGCTTATTTAAAACTCTACATACTGATGACATTGGATGTTGGTGTAGCCCTGCAGCTTGACAGTTTCCTGTCAAACCATGCTACCCATGCCAGCAAGGAATGTGGATGTTAAATGATATTCTCTACCACACATACACAGATATGTATATATTGAGCTGTTGATTGAGGGAGCTCCAGCAAGATTATATATATATACATACACAGACACGCACACGCACACACACACACATGCATACACATAAAGCACATAGGTGTTGGTGGTTGTTTTTGTGTTTATTTGTTTTGGTGTGCGACAGAAGTAGATGAGTGTTGCTATTATATAGGCTATGTCTATCATTTTCCAATGTTCTGTGGAAGAAATATTACCTTGCTTTAAAACAGGGGAGAGATGGTGACAGAAAGGACATCTGGCTATATAAAATCTGCCTCAGCAGATCAAGTCTAACTCATGCAAGCATGAAAAAGTAGACATTAAACCGATGATGGTGATGATCACCGTAATGATATCTCATCTACCATACAAAACGGAGTTCTAGAAACTGAAGATCACTTTCAGTTACCAAAATCAATAGAGATTGTTCGTCACATATTACAACACTTAGAGACAGCTATCAAGTTACATTAAAAACGACACATGAACTAAAAGTCAGGCTTTAGGCTAAATATCACACAATCTTCTCTTTCATTTACTCATTTAATCACCTGTTATTTTTTTTTTATTTCGACCAATTTATTTCTCATTTATTTTATTTTATTATTTTTCTTTTTTGCAGTGAGAGGTGTTGGCAGGGAAAGCATAACTATGAATACAGAGAGAAAGTAAACAGAGAAATATGCACGGAATACAGTGCTTAATTAAAAAGAATTAGTATTTAAATTAGACAACAATCTATGCTTAAAACAAATTTTTTTTTTAATGTAGGATGCCATTAAGAGGGAAAACAAACAAAAATAGAGAATATGAACAGCCTTGAGAAAGATTAACAATTGAAGTATAAACAGTAACAAATATTTTTCAATAAAATAAAATAGTGCTTTATTATAGCCAAGTATAATGGAAGTGAATGCAACTGGTTGTATGAGTGTGGAGAAATGAGAATACAGGTGCAAGTGTGGCTGTTTAGTAAGAAATTTGCTTCCCAACTACATGATTCTAAGTTCAATCCCAATGCATAGCATTTTGGGAAAGTGTCTTCTATTATAGCTCCTCATCAAACAAAGCCTTGGGAGTGGATTTCCTAAATGAAAATTGAAAGAAGCTCATCATATATGTATGTATGTATGTATGTATGTATGTATGTTCGTATGTGTGATGTTTATATATCTATATGTCTCTGGGTTTATCCAACCGCTATCACCACCACTTCACAATGGGTGTTGATTTATGTCCTCATTAAATAGCAGTTTGATAAAAGAGACCAACAGAATTAGTAACCAGGGGTCAATTTGTTTAACTAAAACCCTATCTGTTAGACTAAAACCCCCAGCATGGCCACAGTCTAAACAAGATAAACAATATGTACTGTTGTGTTCATGATATTGTGTGGAAATGAAGTCCCCTACCACAGCCAATAAATGAAAATAAATAACCAGCCCATTTAAGAGTACCCTTCAGTTGTTGGGCAATATGCTGTACTTGAGAAGACCTGTTGAGTCAAGTGAAATCCTTGTCGTGGCTGATGCCAGTACCACCTGACTGGCATCCATTCTGGTGGCATGTAAAAAGCACCATTCAAGCATGGTCAATGCCAGTACTGCCAGAATGGCTCTCGTGCCAGTGGCATATAAAAAGCACCCACTACATTCTCAGAATGGCTAGTGTTAGGAAGGGCATCCAGCTGTAGAAACATTGTCAGATCAGATTGGAGCCTGGTGCAGCCTCCTGGCTTGTAGGTCCTCAGTCAAACTGTCCAACCAATGCCAGCATGGAAAACTGACATTAAACAATGATAATGATGATGACTATGTAACTCAAACCTTTGAAGGAATCTCTCCCAGCAAATGTATATCCTCAACACAGCAAGAGCTACTTCTGTTCAGAGTTAGAAAATTATTCAAGATCCTATCAACTATTAACCTTCTACAAAGTTCAGATAAGAGCCATAATTGACCATTTAATATTTAAACTAGCCAAATGCAGCTCTAATGTTCTGCCTATTTTATGTTAAAACTGGTCAGATTCAGCTTCTCACAACTACCCAACATGCTAAAAATTAACGATCACATCATTGAAACCTCAAAGCAACAAGACAATGCACGATTAATTCAAAATTACAAGCATAACATTTGACAGGGCAATCTGAACACAAAAGGGTTAATTCTGACCCATGCAAGCACAGAAAAGTGGACATTAAACAACGATAATATTTTGAGCACTCAATTTAACAAGAACTTAGAGCTACACAATGGGTGTTGATTTATGTCCTCATTAAATAGCAAGATCCTATCAACTATTAACCTTCTATTAACACAATTGGAAAAAATGCTTAAATTATTCAATTGAGCACCATAGATCCAGTGAGTCAGAGCTGACCTGGGAGTAAAACAACAATAAAAACACCTAACCTCAGTGAATGATTTTAAATATGGTTTATTAAAATTTATCTAAACCATGGATAAATACTGTTGTTGTTTAACTCCAGGCCAACTTTGAACCATGACTAATTTTTTTTTTTACTTATCCTTGGTTGCGTGCTTAAGAAATTTGTTTCTCAACTATGCCATGCTGGGTTCAGTCCCACTGCATGGTATTTTAGGCAAGTGTCTTCTACTATAGTCTGGGTCTGACAAAAGCTTTATTAGTAGATTTGGTAGACAAAAACTATAAAAACATATGTGTGTGTGTGTCCATGTTGCATTTGTCCTCCACCACCACTTGACAACCAGTTTTGGCCTATGTTACTGTAACTTAGTTTGGCAAAAGTGACAGATTAAGTACCAGACTTTAAAAAAATAAGAGAAAAAAGTAGGTACCAGGATCAATTTGTTCAACTAAACCCTTCAAGGTGGTCGTCTAGCATGGTCATAGTCCAATGACTGAAACATGTAAAAGACAAACGATACTTGTTCAGGCATTACTCTACATTGTTTTATCTTTCCAAGTTTCCTCGTTTACTGATTGCTTCCCATTATCTATGCTCCTCTTCTATTCTCTGTGAGTGTTTAGCGTACATTGTACAGTGATTTTCAGGAAATGGAGCTAGAATTTTATATATTTTCAGATCAATTTGTTTTTTTTTTTGTTTGTTTTTCTTTGCTCCCCAACTTCCACTTTGTTTCCTATACCCTCAAAGTTAATAAGGAAATGCAGAAAATTTTACCACATTTCAAAGCTTCACAACCTCAAAAGTATTGATTTTTTTCCATCAAATATTACACACACCATATTATTTAATAGAGAACATCTAAAAAGGGTAAAATCTAAAACAAAAATATTCACTTATTTTTTCACATATACTTACAAAAAACATGAAAGAGAATGATAAAAGGCATTCCAGTTATGCTGATATTTTCTAACTGCTATATTCAGTGACTACATTATCAAATGTATCCTAGCTTCTCCAAGATAATAGAGTGAGATTCGCAAGAAATTTGGCTATTATTTCTAGTAGGTCAAGCAGCTATGCAGAGACTCCTACACTGACCCATGGTGAGCACTATCGAAAATGAGAGTCAAAAACCAAGCAAACAATTTATAACCAACCAAGCAATTTGTACAACCAAAAGGTTATATCTATGACCTTTTAGCATTCAGATTACTCTGTCAAATGTAATGCTTATTTATTCATAATGTCTTGAATTTAGTATGCATTATTTCATAGCTTTGAATTTTGATGATGTGATTGTTTATTTTTAGAATGACATTGTAGGGTAGGTGTAAGAGGTTGGATCTGGTCAGTTTAACAGGTTATCTGCTACGACCTGTTAATGGAACTTACTGGTGATGCCACATATACATTGTATACTGTTTAATTACAAGGAAGCATTAATTTGTTCTTTTTTGCACTTTTACAATGTTTCATAATTAAACTTTAATATTTAGCAATCATGATATTTAAATATCCTTGAAACAAAGCCAAAGATACAAAATAAAATATTTACTTAAATTATGAAAAAGTACTACCAGTTGTGCAGTTAATGTGTTAAACATTTAGAATATTTGGGAAGAGATATTCTTTTATTCAGTAATGCTGTTGCAGTCATGCTGAAGCACAAAAGGATTAAAAACCAGTCTCAATTTTCATTTAAGATTGATTCTCCCACAGATGACCTTGAAACAGTCTAAAAACATTACTATTTCCTTTCACATCTCTGAAAAACTACAGATCAATGATCTAGAAATAATAAATATTTATGTAATTCAAATACTTTGTAACAAGAGTTGGCTGTCTATAATAAAGTGACAATGCCAATTATTTAGTATTTTATTTAGAGTAAAACATGCATAGTATATTTTTTATATTCTAATGGATAATTCTATTGCTTTCTCTCAAACTCTCAAAGAGTTGAATATCATTCAACCACTACCATGGTTGAATATATCATTAAGTCCACAATTTCGTCAATCGCAGCAGCTTCCAAGCTTCACTACTAATTCAGTTCTCAACTAAATTGCAAACTGTTAATCGTTTTAAAGAGGACACCACCTCAGTTACACTTTGGCATAAATAGTTTGAGATTTGGTTCAGAAAAAAAAAAGTTACATCAAAATATCTGCGATCTCAAGGGGGCAGTAAGGTAGATATTCATCTTCAATTAACATAAATTTTTTTAATTTTAAATTAAAAGTATACTTTTCTTAGGCTTAAATGATAGAAAAATGCATGAGGAATTCAGAATCCCTAGTTGCATTG
>NC_068990.1:59161102-59164575 GCF_001194135.2 Octopus bimaculoides | reverse complement strand
CACACTGGGCAAAATGCTTAATGGTATTTCGTCTGTCTTTATGTTTTTGAGTTTAAATTTTGCCGAGGTCAACTTTGACATACAGATTAATTAATATTTTTTAACTAAACACTTTCAAACTTCCAACATTGGTAGAATATGTCACATAGAACAGGGTTTATTCTTAATGTTTTTGACAAAATTTTGTATTTTAGAAGCAGTATTTCATCTGTCTTTACCTTCTGAGTTCAAATTCTGCCGAGGTTGACTTTGCCTTTCATCCATTTCAGATCTATTCAATTAGATGTACAGGTTATTTAATTAATTTTTTTTAACTAAACACTTTCAAACTTCCGATACTGGTAGAATGTGTCACATATAACAGGATTTACTCTTAACGTTTTCAACAAAATTTTGTATTTTAGAAGTTATTTCATGAGAAGTTACAGAGTGACAATGGACAAATTCATGTTTGATAGGTGCCAATACACAAAACCCTCTCTGCCGATGATATATATACATATTACATATATGTGTAAAAAAATCTCATCATGCAACCGAACCAGTAAAAGAGCCTCTACCTGGTCACTTGACATGCTAAAAATAGCAGCTAAAATATCTCCCTACCTAAATCACATGCTCATTGTATGTAATGTCCTAGATTATCCCTAAAAAGAGGGTTTGCTGAAGGCTGGAATGTCTTTGATGATACGTTTGCAGTATCAGGGTTGATTTGAGGCTAAATAACAACAACATTATGGTCAATTTCTATATTAACACCTACACGATTTTCACTAAGAAAAAAAAAAAAATTTGATTTTTTTTTTGCATGGAATCAAGTATCCTGACCTCCTAATATGCTGCAAATCCCTTATTTTGGTTCAGAAAAAATGAGGTGTGGGGTTCTTCCCTCCAATCCTAGAAACATTAGAAATTTTTTTTTTTCATTGAATGAATTCCTGTGACCTCCTTATATTGCAAAATTAGGTTACTGAAGGTGAGCCTGATAACTGATGGTTTTGGAGTCTTGTTGTTTGTATCTTTTGGTGAGCTATGGTGCAACCAACAACATGGTAAAAATCCCTGCCATTAATTTGGTGTGGATGGGTAATATCAAATAATTCAATCACAACATATATTTAAATTAAACACGAAAAAAATTGAAATATCATCATCACTTACATGGAGAAATTGAAATATTATTTTTCAGTATTTTAAAAGGTAAAATCTTAAATTATTAATTGACACATTATTAATTATCTTATAATAGCAATGCCTGGAAAAATCATGGATTACATGGAAAAATGCGAGCAATGAAAGTCATATTCTTAAGATTATAAACCTGGAAAAGTACAGGACAAGTTATTACACATGTAAAAGTATAGGACAAGCTGTTACTTCTAATAAAGTAAAGAATAAGAAACTTTTTACTTAAAATATTGCAGCTAAAATTAAAATTTGAATATTAAAACTTATTTTATTATAGTTTACAAATAACACTATACTTATTTAAGTAGAATTTGGCTAATTTACTACCTTAAATACAGAAAAAAGTGACTGATTAGAGACAAACTTACAAATTAGCTGAACAATTTTGTACAATAAATTTAAAAGACGAGAACTGTAAAGAGTGATAAATTAGAAGAACTGGCATTCTTTGCTACAATATTTTAAGTAAAAAGTTTATTATTCTTTACTTTAAGAACACAACACAGCCTGGTCTGGTAATGAAACTCACTAATTTATGACCATGAGCCCGACACTCTAACCACTGAGCCATGCACCTTCACATGAAGTGAATTTTGTAGAGGAAAACTGTGTGGAAGTCAATCGCGCACGTGCATGTCTGTGTGTGTGCATGCACACATTTTTGTGCCTGCATTTATTCCTCCACTACTTCACAACTAGTGTCAATTTGTCTCCAGAACAAAGCACTTCAGCAAAAGAGACCAACAAAGTAAGTGTTTAGTCAAATTGTTCAGCTAAACCCTTCAAGGCCATGTTCCAGCATAGCAACAGCCGAATGACAGAAACAAAAGTTTTTGGTAAATGAAGTCCACAGCAGGAAACTTGATCAGAGACCATGGGTTGAAACTGAAGCAGCTACAGCACGAAAGAACCATATTTTAATCATTTAACAACAGAAATTGTTAAAGTCATTTTCCATTTATTTCTTGAGGTGTCAAAATTCATTTCTCAAGTTGCAACAGAATTGCATCAATGAGTAGATTGCAGTTGCATGATGAGAAAATTCTGACACCCCATGAAATAAAAGGAAAGCAAATTTAGCAGATTTTGGTGCGTTTTTAAATGGCTAAAATGACTTTTCTATGATGGAATCTACAGTCCAGGTTTGATATCCAGTAAACAGATCATTTGTTAATTCGATAGTCTTGGCAAAAGTAACAACATTCAGTATATGGTTCCAAGCAGATAAAGTATTTATACTACCAATACTTGGGTCACGAGTTAAAATCTACTACAAGCTTTTCACTGTGTTTCAGGAATAGATAACCAATACTATGAGGATGTTAGCTGTCACATACCAACATCCTGTCATCGTTATCATTGTTTTAAAGTTTGTCAGTTCATGTTTGCATGAGTTGGATGGAGTTTTTATTGATGTAGATTTTCCTAAAGCTACACGTCTTTCCAATCACCAACCTTCATTTGTTTCTGAACAAGCTAATATTTCCCCATGTCCACACGTTTTTGCAGAACACTGAAAATAAATGATGCTGCTTGTACGACAGTGACACTCATTTACATCAATCATACTATGTCAAGACAAGGAGACATAAAGACACACACACACACATACGATAGGCTTCTTTCAGTCTCCAAATCCACTCACAACTGGCACTCTGTTGGTTACAACAATAAGAGTTCCAATCAACGGAACAGCCTGCTTGCAAAATTAACGTGCAAGTGACTGAGCACTCCATAGACATGCATACCCTTAATGGGGATCTCAGGGATATTCAATGTGACACAGAATGTGATAAGGCCCTTTGAAATACAAGTACTACTTATCTTTGCCAGCTGAGTGGACTGAAGCAACAATGAAATAAAGCATCTTGCTCAAGGGGACAACATGCTGTCAGTAGTAATCAAACTCATGAACTTATGACTGTGAGCCAAATACCCCTTACAGCTAAGCCATGCACTTTCACTTAAATTCACTCACAAGGTTTCGGTTGGCTTGAGCCTATATTAGAAGACACTTACCCAGGATACTACACAATATGGTTGAACTAAAAACCACGGAGATTTGGAAGCAATCTTCCTAACTATACAGCCACACCTGTGCCTTTATAGAAAATAAAATTCTCATCCATTTAATACTATAAAATCATGACTTTATCAGCTCCTGTATATGACATTAGAAACAAAATGCATAAATGAATAAAGAACAGGACTATAAGTTCATATGTATCAAGTTCAATTTTTTTTCTTTTCTTTGTTTCCAGTCAGAATAATTCTATATGCTTTAT
>NC_068990.1:59160159-59161092 GCF_001194135.2 Octopus bimaculoides | reverse complement strand
AAAAAAAAAAAAAAAAAAAAAAAATTTGTCCCCAGGTGGTAGGAGATTTACCTGTCATTGACTTCAATATTAAAGAGTCCCCAGTCATTTAACATTTTATAAATATCTCTTGTTTGGCTGGGACATGTGAGATAATTTATCATGATTAATTAGGAAATTATTTTAGCTATGACAGTTATGCAGCATTAACTCCTTGGGTTATCAAACTACTTGATTTACTTTCCTTCTAACATGACATGACAATGTTTCCTGAGCAGAGTTACAGAAACAAAATAAATAAATAAATATTGGAAGAAGGGTTGTTATAAAATATTATAGTTTCAAATGTCGAGACAATGCCAGAAACTAGAGTGGGTGATGGAAGAAACAGTTGATTAGATCAACATCAGTAGTTGACTGGTTCATATATCACCAACAGCCTGAAGGATAAAAAGTGAATCTGACACCAGTAGAATATGAACTAAATGTATGTAAACATGTAACTCTTAAATGCTGGAAGCACAAGTATGGATAGCTAAGTCAGAATACTATATTATTAAGTGTCATAAAACTCACTAAATGTAGTAGGCAGTTTTCATTGAGATATAATATATCTTTCATCTTTTACTTGTTGCAGCCATTTGACAGCAGCGATGGAGGGGCACTACGCCTTGGAGGGATTTAGTTGAACAAAGTGAATTTGTTTTTGTTTTTTTTTTAAATAGTTTTATTCTATCATTCTCTTTTGCCAAACCATTAAGTTATGGGGATGCAAACACACCAACACTGATTGTTAAGCAGTGGTGGGAGACAAACACAGACACATTTTAAATATATATATAAGAAAAAATGATTAATTAGTGCAATGCAGTAGTATTGCTTCCCAGTAAAACAAAGCACCATCAGGTTAAAGTATAAATATAGGATAGTGATGTTCCACTATCCTATATATAT
>NC_068990.1:59143530-59159643 GCF_001194135.2 Octopus bimaculoides | reverse complement strand
GCTGATACTGATGCAATCAACAAAAGGCTTTAGTGTTTGACTATGTCAACTGTGGATGTTGAATGACGTTCTAGTTTAGTGAAAGGAGCCAGGGGAGAGAGAACCAGGTAAGTTAACAAATGTCTACACAAATAAGAAGTGACATCTAATTTATTACTCCGTATCACAGTTACACGTTCTCTCTCTCTCTCTCTCTCTCTCTCTCTCTTTCTCAAGAGGAAAGCTAGGTTGTAAACATAGCATCTGTTGTCTTATTAAGACCGACTGACTGCTTGCTTCCTTGCTTGCCTTGTTTACATATGTAAACTGACCTTGCAACACGAAACTACATACAGAAGGCAGTGTTTCCTGTTGAGTGTGTATGAATGTGTGTGCGCGCGCGCACACAAATATGCACACACCTCAAACACGGATATGTACATCAACACATGTATAATGCAAATTTATATGCGTAAAAACTCAAACAGATAGATAGATAGAGAGCGAGAAAGAGAGATAGATACACACATGCATATAAAACATACTAATATGCTTAAATATATACATACTCATATACACATACACTATGTATAGTTATGTGTATATAAACCTTGGTATGTATCATGTATGTATACATACACGCATCCATACACTTGTTCGTATACACGTGCGTATTAGATAAATAGATATTCATATAAAGAATCCAGATGTGTGTGTGTGTGTGTGTGTGTGTATGCGTGTGTGTGTGTGTGTGTGTGTATGCGTGTGTGTGTGTGTGTGTGTCACATACATATTCCATACCAGCATGAAAAACGGACGTTAAAAGATGATGGTTTGTAAGTATCCAGTAAGCTAACCAACATGTGGAACATTTTACCAGGACAGTTATGCATATTTATATTGTTCCTTGTCCTTCTCTTCTCTCTTTAGCCACTGCACATCGATATTCTGAAGGAAGGCGATCTCCTTAATGCCATAATTACCCCTTTTCATTTCGTTGGATGTAAACCTAATAATTTTGATTGTGAACTAGTCTTGCTTTTCGTTTTTTGATCCCCTCTCCTCCCCCCCCCCCACATATATAAGGCAAAGGTATGCCTGTATGATTGAGAAGTTTGTTTCCCAGCCAGAAGGTTTTGGGTTCAATTCCATTGGATGGCATCATTGGAAAGTGTCTTCCGCTATAGCTTTGGGTCAACAAAAGTCTTGAATGGATTTGGTAGACAGAACCTTAAAAGAAGCCAGTCAGGTATATATTATGCACTCGACGGAAGGGAAAATCATCAGCACTGGCAGAGGGCTCTTTCAAATACAGTCGATCTATGCGTGACTGCCACTCCCGTGTGGGCCGGTGCAGCCACAACAGACACTGCACCGGTGCAGCCACAACAGACACTGCACCGGCATCAGCAGCTGACATGATTTCTTTGGGTGCAGGTCCATGGCCTCTCGAGACCGACGGATGCCTACTATATATAGTGGCGGACTGGCCAGGTTGCCAGCTTGCCCGATGGCAAGTGGGCCCCTGCGCCATTAGAATCCATATATGGGGGCCCATATTAGTATCTAAGGGGCCCATTCCCTCAAGTTTGAGAATTTTTTTATTCACTCTTGAAGAGAATACTTTTAACAAAAAAAAAAAAAAAATGAAATGATAGCATTGTAGTTGCCCCCTTAGTCTCCTGGCAACCAATATTTTTAGACCCAGTCCGCCACTGTGTGTGTGTGTGTGTGTGTGTATAATATGAAAGAATATTACAGAGGATTAGTTTGATCATTTTATCCAATCAGAACAATCAGTAAACAGGATTTTTGTACGTGATAGCTGCGATAAAATGAAAGTAAACATTGCAACAGGAGGTGTTAAAACAAAATGAAAGCAATGCGTGAGAGATGGTAAATATATAGAGATAGTTTGATGGTGATAGAGAGTGGAAGAGCTGTCGATCTAAAAGTTGAGTTACTTTTTCGCTGGAAATTATATTTTCTTTTATTATTTACGATCGACGTTTTCTGTGGGACACAGAATTCGAAAATAAAATTCGTTTTTCTAAAGGATGCACCGTCTCAGAGCCTTTTGCGGCTAAATACACATACATAACTACATATACTCGTCTAAATGGACTACTAAAGGATAACAAATGATACTATCTCAAACAAACATTGCTCGAAATCGAATATGAACTCAAACACTCCCATGAAAATGAGAGGGCAGAAAAGGAAGCCAGGGCTGTCAAAATATTAAGATAAACCCCAAAACCTCTTACAGATACGCAAAAGTGTCTGCTTCAATACAGTACAAAATAGGGCCATTATTCGAAGAAAACGGCTCACCGACTGCAGAGCCCCAGAGGATCAGTGAAATACTGATGCGCAATACAAGAGTGTTTCCACCACTCCACTGGGACATTTTCTAGTAGCTATGCCTGATGAGTTCTTTAGCTCCACAGCTCTATACAACGAAATGACAATTATTGATAGCATCAAAATACACGAGACTGATGTGATATCAGCTATTGATGAAATAGTTCAAACTCGGCCACAGGCCCTGAATGATTCCCAGCAACCCTCCTAAAGTAATGCAAAGGAGCTCTAGCAAGACCACTTCAGATTCACTTCCAGAGCTTCCTCACATCTGGGAAGTTAAAGGAAGGCACAATTGGGGAGTTAAAGGAAGGCATAACTGGGGAGTTCAAGGAAAGAACAACTGGGGAGTTAAAAGAAGGTATAATATGCCCTATCTGTAAGGAGCAGAGGAGATGCTAAGAATTATAGACCTATCTGTCCATGTCAGCAAAGTCATGGAGTGTATTGTCAGGAAGAAACTAATTGTGTTCATTGAAGATAATGACTTGGTTTCTGACACCCAGCATGGCTTTTGCCCAGGAAGAAGCAGCCTTATGCAGCACTATGACTGAGTGTTGAAACAATGAATTGCTCAAACATGAATGTGATATATCTTGACTTTGCAAAGGCCTTTGATAGAGTTTATCATGGGATGATATGTCAAACTACAGAGACTCAGCTGAGAAAATCGGAGAGTGGTTGCATGACTTCTTATGTGTACATATATATATATATATATATATATATATATATATATATATATATATATAGTTTAAGAATTTAATTTGTTCCTGAAGGTCATTCATCACTTGAAATGTTTGTAAACCAAACCCATTTCTCCAGAAGGAAATTTAAAAGAAAGCATGATGTATCTACCAGAGACATGCACTTTGACAAAAACTAAGCAGCAACTGACTCTCACCTGCTGTTCACCTTTATGCCAACTGTTGCCTCGCACCATTTAGTCCGTCTTAACTCTCAGAGTTCAAATTCTGCTATGGTTGACTTTACCATTCATCTTTTCAGGGTCGATAAAATAAGTACCAGTTGAGTACTGGGGTCGATGTAATCAAATAGCCTCTCACCCTCCAAAAGTCAGGCCTTGTGCCTATTGTAGAACGGTTAGGTTTATTATTATTATCATTATTAACAATGATAATTCTTTCTACTATAGGCACAAGGCCTGAAATTTGGGAGAGGGCAACTAGTTGATTACGCTGACCCCAGTGTTTCACTGGTACTTAATTTATTGACCCTGAAAGGATGAAAGGCAAAGTCAACCTTGGCAGAATCTGAACTCAGATGAAATAAGCATTTTGCTTGGTGTGCTAACAATTCTGCCAACTTTCCACCTTGCCAAAGAAGCAGTAGTCATTGTGGTGGTATGGATTTCAATGGCTTCAACATTGAGAAATTAAGAAAACAAACAAACCTAGTATGCACACTTGTGCATGTGGTTGTGTTTTTGTTTGGACATAGTAAGGACAACACTAATTTGACTGGCCTTCATAGATACAAAATGAAAGCCCTTTAGTTTGGAAAATATAATTAAATGGAAAGTGGACTGCCTTTGATACAGCTTGTTATTCCCTAGAATGTGTCAAGGTGTCATGTAACAGAACATTATTGCCTTTCTGATGAGATTGCTTTTAAGTGGAAATTCTAGATGGCTGATATAATCACCACTTATAACTGTCCATCTCCGACATCTTGACAAAGGTTAAACTAGCCTGTCTGACCTAGCTGCATTTTCAGTACTACCTTGAACAGTCATTATTCTTTGATCATTATCATCACTACTGCCAAGGCTGCCACCACCACCAATCACAAAATTTGATTTTCAATGCCAGTAAATGGCAGGACAGACCTCCCCTAAACACCTTTTCACTAATCAAGATCCTGTGTTCTTGTATCAGTAATGACTAATATTATTATCTTCAAGTCTTTTCTAAATACACATAAGTATGGCTATGTGGTAAGAAGCTTGCGTCCTATCAATATGGTTCTATGTTCAGTTCCATTGCATGACACCTTGAGTAAGTGTCTTCTACTATTGCCCTGAGCTGACCAAAGGCTCAAATGGATTTGGTAGATGGAAATTGAAAGAAACTTGTTTCATATGTGTGTGTCTTTATGTTTGTCCCCTGCTACCACTTGACAACCAGTGTTTGTTTATGTACCTGTGACTTTGCAGTCTAGCACAATAGACCAATAAAATAAGAACCAGGCTTTAAAAAATAAGTACTGAGGCAGCTTCATTCAACTAGAACTCTGAGGTGGTGCTCCAGCATGGCTGCAGTCCAGTTACTGAAACCAGTAAAATATATATTTTTTAATCTACCTCAGTAAGTTCAGGTATGGCAGTGCAATAAAACGTTTGCTTAGCAACCATGTGGTTTCAAGTTTAATCCCACAGCATGGCAGCTTGTGCAAGTGTCTTCTACTACAGCTTCACACTGGCCTATGCCTTGTTCAGAGTGCATGTATTTGTCACTGTTTATGATTGCATTACACTGCTTGGACAATGGTGATATGTCTATGTCACAGACAAGAAAGAAGTCCAACAGCTTGGCAATTCAACACTGTGAAGATATGTGATAAAGTACTTTACTGGACAATAAAGATAGGTGTCACACTGTTGCTGGTGCCTTGCAAAAAGGACTGGTGCTGGTGCCATGCAAAAAATACTGATGCTGGTGCCATGCAAAAAGCACTGTTGCTAGTTCCATGTGAAAAGCACTGGTGCTAGTTACATGTAAAAGGCACTGGTGCTGGTTCCACACAAAAAGCACTGGTGCTGGTGCCACATGGAAAACACTGTTGCTAGTTCCACATAAAAAGCACCCAGTATACTCTGTAAAGTAGTTGGTGTTAGGAATGTTAGGAAGGGCATCGAGCCATAGAAACCATACCAAAACAAGGCAGCGAGCTGGCAGAATTGTTAGCACATCGGGCAAAATGCTTAGTGGTATTTCATCTGCCATTACGTTCTGAGTTCAAATTCCACCGAGGTCGACTTTGCCTTTTATCCTTTCAGGGTCGATAAATCAAGTACCAGTTATGCACTGGAGTTGATGTAATCGAATTAATCCCTTTGTCTGTCCTTGTTTGTCCCCTCTGTGTTTAGCCCCTTATGGTCAATAAAGAAATAAGAAACCATACCAAAATAAACAATGGAACCTGATATGACTCCTGGTCTTGCTGGCTCCTCTCAAACCATCCAACCCATTTTTTGTTTCAGTCATTAGACTGCAGCCATGCTGGAACACTTCCTTGAATTTTTTGTTGAATAAATTGACCCTAGTACTTATTTTATTAGTCGCTTTTGCCAAATTGCTAAGTTATAGTGACATAAACAAATCATCACTAGTTGTAAGCAGTCGTGGGAGACAAACACACAAAGACACACACATGTGATATATATGCACAATGAGCTTCTTTAAATTTCCATCTACCTAATCCACTCACAAGGCTTTGGTCAGCCCAAAGTTATAGAAGAAGACATGCCCAAGGTATCATACAGTGAGACTGAACCTGAAACCATGTGGTTGGGAAACTAACTTCTAACCACATGACTGTGCATGGAAAACAGGTGTTAAATGATGATGTCAGCGTTTGGTGCGAATTGCTGACTTCAGTATGTTGGCCAGCAAAGCGCTGTATCTTGTGCTGCTGATCGTACATCTCTTTTCCAGGTAGTCTTCCAGTATAGACCCTTTTGAGTCCCAGAAAAGGGATAGTATCACCTTTCCTGCAGAAGACTGAGTTTTGAATTTATGTGTCATGGCAAGCCAGAATGTTTCCACTCCATATTTTGCCTCATAATGATGAACCCACATTTCATCTCCTGTGACTATTCTGCTAAAAAATTCCTCACCCTCTTTGGTGCACATCGCTAGTGGATCAGCCATGCTTACACTGTAAAGCAAGAAAGAAAAATGGCACGATCAGGCTCAAACTTCAATCACATGACCACAATAGTACCAATTATAAGCACACATGCGCAGAAGGCAGTGTGACAATAAAGATATGTTATGACAAAAGTGCAGATAATTTTCGACTTCTCCCTCATATACACACATATATAGGCAACACAGCAGACAAAAAGTTAAATTAAAAGATTTAAAGAAATATTAGTTATCTACATTGACAAGAATCAATTAACCAATTTAATAGAAGGAATAGAGAAAGCTAAGATTCTTAATTAATGTGTATATAAAATTAAATCATCATCATTGTCTCTAATCACATTGATCTTAACCAAAAGGTTAAGACATTGTTTTTATGTTTGCATTTTCAATGTTGGTTTGGGCTGTATGACAATTATTGCTGCAGTATTCTACAGCTGGATGGCCATACTGTCACTTACATGTTAAGTGATGATGATGATGAATAACATTTTTTCTGCTACCCCATATATGTTACCAACATTCAAGTTTGACTTTCATCAAAATTCCACTTGCAAAGCTTAGCCTGACCCAAAGATATGATAAAAAGACATTTGCCCAAAGTGCCACATAGTGTGACTGAACCCAGAACTAAACAGTTGCAAAGCAAACTTCTTAATGACAAAGTGAGCACCAGTGAGGTTTGAACACAAAATCTAGAGTAATTCTTACCAACCATGAATGATGGGAACACATCAGGTTTAATAAAAAATAAAGAAAAAGACGACTCACTATAAATATACTTTGTTAATCATTAATATGTAGATTCCTGTGCAAGATTTATTTGAAAGCAAAATAATCAATATTTAATTTTAATGACCAAATCAAAAGAAATCAAAAAAAAAAAAAATCTGCAATATATAGGTCGGAAAGTATTGATCTAGAACAATAAACCTAATTACTATATTGCATTTAGCTCAGAACTGGAACGAATGGCTCATGAAATGGTAGCCTGATATCTACCACTTAGCCATTTTGTGTTCATGGACACTCAATACATATCTCATATTATTGATGATGATTATCATCATCATCCATTGTGCTGAAACCATTAAAAGTCATTGACATCTTGATTTACACTATCTGAGGTGAATAGCCTGCAAGGTTATTATCCCCTAATCTGTACAAAAGACAAACACCATCTTTTCAGCAGAGGGGGCTGGAGAAAAATGAAATTAAGTGCCTAGTTCACAGTTACACTATACAACTTACTCCAGGAATCGAACTCATGACCTTCCACTCTAAAGTCCGACACCCAAACCTCTAAATCATGTCTTCACATATTACTGATATAGGTGCAGGAGTGGCTGTGTGGTAAGTAGCTTGCTTACCAACCACATGAATCCGGGTTCATTCCCACTGCGTGGCACCTTGGGCAAGTGTCTTCTACTATAGCCTCGGGCCGACCAAAGCCTTGTGAGTGGATTTGGTAGGCGGAAACTGAAAGAAGCCTGTTGTATATATATATATATATATATATATATATATGTGTATGTGTGTGTATATGTCTGTGTTTGTCCCCCCAACATCGCTTGACAACCGATGCTGGTGTGTTTACATCCCCGTAACTTAGCGGTTCGGCAAAAGAGACTGATAGAATAAGTACTAGGCTTACAAACAATAAGTCCTGGGGTCGATTTGCTCGACTAAAGGCGGTGCTCCAGCATGGCCACAGTCAAATGACTGAAACAAGTAAAAGAGTATATCTATTAATATCATTAAGTTTATATTATTTGTACATCAGATTTTCCCACATTACCTTTTAATGGGACCGCATATAAACTACTAAACATAACCAGAAAAGATCAGTAGAATTTGATACAGCTTTCTAACTTTGCAACCAAAGGAGCAGAGGGTATGTAGATAGGTGTGATTTCCTATTTACTAATTATTTTCACTTTAGCTACAGAACACATAAGTGATGTTGAGAAACTAACCTTTACGTTATAAACATCATCCAATGAAGTGGAAAAGATAAAAGTTCTTTAGATTAAGCAGACATATCAAAATCTAACCTAAATATCAGATTTTTACTAATATGATAGGATAAATAGCAGATGAAAAAGCTCTTAATAAGCCCTTTCATTTCACATTTCTGGATATCATTCTATCAAGAAAAGATCTAAATCTTTATATTGCATCCTGTACGTCCATGGCTGTGATGGGTCTTTCACAACACTCCACCTCTCTTGCTGAGAGCCGTGGCAGGCCATGCAGGTAGGCACTAAAGTCCACTCTGTGTTCTGACCCATCAGTTGTCCTGAAATGTCGGGCAAAGTGTTGTTGAAAAGCCTCACACATCCTTTCAGACTTGAGTAATTCGCGCCCTTGTTCACCTGTCAGGGACGTAATGGTGGCTCTGTTGCCTCATTGTGCCTCCGCCACTGGGGCCTCTCGGGTGGCTCCAACTCCTTCATTCCTCAGACTACACATCCTAGCTCTGACAACGCATCCTTCATGTTTGGTGTTGGATGTGATGCCAGTTCTAAGTGCCTCTTCTAATTTCTTAACTAGGTCTCCCTCTATTCTATTTTGGTCTAACGCTAGGGTCTTACGGTACCTAACCGATTCTGCTTTAATTGCTCTCTTTAGGGCATACCACCATCTGTTGTTGATGATGGCACCCGTCAACGCTCTCTTAACGAATGTGCTAATCCGGTCCCTGTAAGCTTGGCATGCCGTGAACGATGCGTTCAGCTTCCAGTAACTGTCCGTCTGTCTGACTACATGTCCGTCTGTCTGACTACATGTCCGTCTGTTTGACTACATAGAAATCACAAGTTGATCATGTGTGCAAACACAATTTCCGTCCAATCAACGACTTTTCTTAACATAATAGTGTGGCGGCATGACTTTCTGTGAACGGAGTCTGAGCGCGAAACGGGCAGAATGATTAGGTCCTTGGTGGAAATCGCGGTGGAGATCAGGAAGAAGAATGAAAATAAAATAAATTTTGAAATTGAAATAAAACGTTATTCAAAAGTAAACCATTCCGAAAGATGTTTTACAATGATCTGAAAACATTCATCCCCGTTTTTCCCATATTTTTCCTTCCAAAGAAACTCATCTAGATGGAATTCAATCATATTTGTTTGTACTCCCATCATACTCTTCAATCTGCGTTTATATAATTCAACACTTTCTTCTCCTTTAGAAAGGAATGTGCAGCATCAAAACTCAATGTATAGCAAAATATAAAACATTTTAGATAACAATAAATTGAATGATACTGAAATGAACAACATTGTATTTCAAAATTGTGTTATTTTCACTTTCTTAATGACTAGCGTGTGTCTACTCTTCTTCATGAGTACCGAGATCGCTATCGACTCTGTTCTCGGCACATTAGCTGAAGAAACACCACAGCAACAAGAAAATGCACTGATGTGCAAAAATTAGCCTAAATATTGAATTTTTGACGAAGATCTCCGGCACTTGTAATGTGCGTAGCTTCATATAAAATTTACATGAACACTTTCTGTATTAATATATAGCAATAAATGATTGCCCATGCTACATACATTCTAGATGGTTTAGATTACGGAATATAATGTAAAAAGAAATCGGTAGGCACACACACACATACTGACATACGTTACTTTTTTTTTTTTTAATTTCAAGTTTCATTTTGTAGGTAGATGTGATACGTGTTAATAATATGTATGTGTTGTGCGTCCACCAATATTTTTTCACTTTAAATTCAGAAATAATCCATACCACCTACAAAGTATTTACAGAAAATTTCATTGAAAAGTAACTATTTTTCTGAAAGCTATAAGTAAACAAAAGCTGGTGGGGGGCACACTAGTGTAGGTATACCCTTTGTCCATTCGATAAATAACAATGTCGTTACGATCGATTAAAAACGCGTCAAGGCGGTGCTCTAGTATGGTCGCGACACAGTCCGATTACTGAAACCATTCAAATATTGTATTCATGAAACTCACAATGCAAACTCATAAATAAATAAAGAGAATAGAAAAGAAAAGCCAAAACGAAAACACAAAGAAAGAAAATATAGAATATTATCTCAAGAGCAAGCAAGCTGTCAAGATGTATTAGATATGTATATGCATTTATTTGTTCTGTTATTGCCATGAAACTTGGAATCATTTGCAATAAGCGTATGTAGTCAAGAAGAGAGACGAAGCAAAAATGTATGCCTGGCACATATTACACAATCGCAAAAATAAAAAGAAAAAGAAACGAAAAGAAAGACACTGAGTTAAATTACAGAAATTTGGCTCAACAAATATAATTACTAGAATACTTGAGACTCTATTCGTGGAATACAATTCGATTGATTTAGTTACATTAATCCATGCAAGAGTGAAATGTATTCGAAAGAGCCTTCGGTCATATTTACGTTCGCTTCATAAGTGAATCAATGAAATTGAATTTTATTTTCTCTTTTGAAATAGTGAACTGAAATGACTTATTGTCAAAATTGGTGACTCGAGAAAGTTGAAAACCCATTATGATGAAAGTGATATGAATAGCTTAAAAAAGAAATTAACATTTCTTATTTTAAATATAGATTTGCTGTTGACGATTGTCAAATATCTATATATTCAGGTCTCAAAAAAATATTTGGTTAAGTCATCTAATTTTAACTTCAGTTAGCAGACGTTTCCTTTTTTTTTTTTTTGACAATATATATTAGAAACTAATCAGATAGACTGATGGAGTGAGAGTAAATTATTCAAACTAAAATATGCAAAAGAGTACGAAGAAACTGGTTATTGCGTAGCCCAGATAAGATCTGAACAGGCCTGAAACTCAAATAAGTGTGGTGAAGGGAGACATTCTAGTAGTGGCCATCCCGTTTTTTACATTTTTAGAGAACTAAGGACTACATTAACCAATATATCCTTTCTATGGAGGTTAGGGAGTAAATTAGAGGAAATTTAGCTGCTATTTCTGGCATTTAGTGCGATTATATAGCAGGTCCCGTGTTAACAGATAGAGGTCGTCTGAGCCGGAAAAATTGTATAATGAAGTAAGTCTTTCATTCGAAAAGAGCTTTCGCGAAATGTCATAATTGCACCATACTAGAATACGAACTTATAAAATCAGAACTTCACCAACACTCCATATGTGTGTAGATAGATATTAAATAATGCAGTCCGGCGTGTATAAGGCCTTAAAAACGAAGGGGAGACAGAAAGAAATGGGATGATTATGGCGGCAAAGTCTTCAACACATAAAGCGCGAGGGGCCACGATCGTAACCCAGATAGATGCATTTAATTTATGGGCGTTTGTTGGGGGTCTTATGTCACTGAAACGATCCGATACCCCACAGAATGCAAGAGGACTAATAGTTCAACTAATGACTTTTCAGATGATGTAAAACTTGCCACCATTATAAACTAAGAAGATATTGTAACTATTTCTTGTTTTTTATGTTTCATAAAATGTGCCCAGCAGTCCATACTATGTAAGTGCAAATCCCAGCGCTTTATGGGTTAATCAAAGATTTACTTGACGAGGGATGTCCTGGACCTAAAAAAAAAAAACTATTTCGAGTAAAAGAAGTGACTTCTATGTAGGTACTCGATATGCTAGAAAAAGCAGCTAAATTCTGTCATCTTTAAAAAAGAAGGAAAGATTACATAATGTAGCCCGGTATTTATTCGTCTTTTCCTTCTCTGATTGGATTAGAGAGGGAGCAAAGATGAATCAGTACTAGGCAGATATTTTCTCTAAAATAATAATTCAAAAAGGTGGGATAGTCACGGTTAGACCGCTTTTGATAGGTTTGCTTGACAGGGAGCTATACTGATATACTACAGTCGTAAGCGAAAAACATCTTCCTTATGTATTAACATCTAAGATATTAATTACTATAAATGATGTAAATATAATCTAAATTTCGCTCTTTTTGACATACATATATTATATGAAATGAATTTGTTTGATTCTAATTTTGTTGTTAAAATTAATTACAAACCAAATATTGCTAGTCGACCAGGTTTTCTGTCAGATGTGGCTTAGTTTTAGATTTTCTTTTGTCGGATTTCCGATTGAAAGAAAACTGTCGTTTGAATGTGAAGCATGGGGAAAATACCAGAAAATGAAAGAATTCAATAAAATAGGGTTCCTTGTTTTTTGCTTATTTTTAATCTTCAGCCTGATACGAATTAACTACAAAGAAATTAATAATTTAGAGCATAGCGGATCATTTTTCCAAGTTAATAAGTGAAATGACTCACCTATGCAGTTGAAACACCAACTGAAAGAGGAGCAGATGTATTGGGCCAGCTACAACAGAAGCAGAAACAGGTAAAGCCTGAAAGCGGCTCAGAAAACTATTTCACTTCTTGACTTCTGGAACTTCCAGAACTCAATCGTAATAGAAGAATACTTCCGCGAGCGAGAGGATATAGATCTCAAGTTTCGAGGTAAAAATGTAAGAATATTGTCCCAGTTTAGTGGAATCCGAGCGACAATTTCTAGTTTAACTGGAGAACTTGTCTTTTTTTTTTTCAAACTAAAATTATCTGTCCTTCTCGGGTCTTCTTCAATTTTGTTATTGATACTATGAGTTGTTTTAAACATTTACGCTTCCGTCACACACAAATATCACTTAACGCGCCATGCAACATCCTGCCTGCCTGCCCCCACCCCCAGTCGTTATTCATCCGTTCCCCATTCACATTTCTCACAATCCGTGCTCATCTCTAAAATATCCTTTTTATTCCTCTGCGCCTCCTCCATACAATTCTTTACTTCTCACTCCCAAAAAACAAAAAAAAAAAAGAAAGAAATCAGTTAATATCATCGTGATCAAGAGATCAATACACCGGACCACAATTATACAAAACAAAAATAAAATAAAACACAATCCACGCAGCTAATCTATTTTTTTTAAAACACCATGTATAAATTTGTTGGCACTCCGTCGCTTACGACGACGAGGATTCCGGTTGATCCGATCAACGGAATAGCCTGCTCGTGAAATTAACGTGCAAGTGGCTGAGCACTCCACAGACACGTGTACCCTTAACGTAGTTCTCGGGGATATTCAGCGTGACTCAGTGTGACAAGGCTGGCCCTTTGAATTACAGTCACAACAGAAACAGCAAGTAAGAGTGAGAGAAAGTCGTGGTGAAATAGTTCAGCAGGGTTCGCCACCATCCCCTGCCGGAGCCTCGTGGAGCCTTAGGTGTTTTCGCTCAATAAATACTCACAACACCCGGTCTGGGAATCGAAACCGCGTTCCTATGCCCTAACCACGCTTCCACCATGTATAAATAATACTTAATTAAAAAAAAAATGAAGGTTAAAATTAAAGCTGTCTATAATAGAATATATGAAAGCGCGTTGCCTAGTGGTCGCAAGATTGCGGCTGAAGGTTTCGGAGCGGGCAGTGTGTTGTGTTCTTTTATTTGCTTCAGTCTTTAGACTGCTGTCATTGGTGCAACGCCAGGGAGACGTGGAGAGGTTTATGGTTGATTATATGGGTCCTGATTATATGGTTGATTATATGGGGAGCTGGCAGAATCGTTAGCCCGCCGGGCGAAATGCTAAGCAGTACTTCGTCTGTCTTTATGTTCTGAGTTCAAATTCCGCCGAGGTCGACTTTACCTTCCATCCTTTCGGGGTCGATTAAATAAGTACCAGTTACGCACCGGGGTCGATGTAATCGACTTAATCCCTTTGTCTGTCTTTGTTTGTCCCCTCTATGTTTAGCCCCCTGTGGGCAATAAAGAAATATATATGGGTCCTGATATTCGACTGGGATGCTTATTCTATTGTATCTGAAAAGAACAAGCATAACTTATTAAAACAAGATTTGAATTCCGAATCTAAAGGTATATAACCTTTTTCTGACGTCACACACTTTTTAATCGGTAGAAGTCACAAGTGACTCAAGAGCCGAGAGTTTTGTGATAAGTGTCATACACGAACTCTCGGCCCCCGGGCCACTTCGTAACTTCGGCCGAATAGAAATAATAGTGTGTGTGTGTATGAATGGATCGATAGATAGATAGATAGATTTCAGCCAAAAGCTGTGATCATGCTGGCGCATTGCCATTAGCGTTAATGCTTGTTTATTTTAGACTCATTTCCCAGTTCCGTCACCAGAATCGGACCTCGTTCAGTAGTGAATTGGACAAAGTTGTCCTTTGCGTTTCCTGCCGCGATGTGGGTTCATCTGATGTTTCAGATGAAAATTTGTCTAAATGTTCTTTGACATACATCCACATCTATTTCTCGTAGATCTCTGAGGCCTTTTGGCAAGGTGTTAAAAAGTTGTGGACCTTTGAATTCTAAGCTGTTACCGTACTAGATTTTTACACTGGATAGAGAGGGCGGGATCTTTGGTACTATGCAATGGAGTCTAGTTCGGTGACTGGTATAACTTTCAATCCCAATGTTGGGTGCTAGACTTTCCACAGATCTTCCATATACATGTTCTTTCACACAGGGTCTGCTCAAGGTACCGGCAACTCGAACAGTCGCCCGCCGCGCCATGTGCTAGCGGGTGCCAAGGCGGGCGTGACAAAGACAAGGAAATTTCCACGACCGTCAGCTTGTACATGCCGAAGTTCAGCTTGCCAGGGCCGCCGGGAACCCGAGGACCGGCCCTGACTACGCGCGCGCGCACACACACACACACACACACTACTGAGGTCGATATATTCGACTAAACTTGTGCCCCAGCATGGGGGTAGTCCAGTAACCGAGGATTTATAGAACTTGGCACATATCCCGAAATGTTTTATCGTCTTTGACGAGAGGGATGATCCAGTCGACTAAGACGAGATTTAAATTCAGAACACAGTCGAGTGAGTTTGCCGCTCGACTGTAGACCACCACTTCACAAGTCAACCTTACAAAGTAGCTTCTACGTAGTCGTTCGACCGGCTAAAAATACCAGCTAAATCTCTGACATAGATTAAATAGGGCTAAACAACAACCAGAACCAATCTACTACGAACCAAAGACAGAGAGTCGCCTTTAGGGAGTCATCCGCTCTGCTAGAAATAGCAGCTAAATCACCTTCAAATCATACCGCTCCTGCCACGTAGGACAACGTAGACCCTCATATACAAAAAAGATGAGGTGGGCAAGGCTAGTGCCTCTTTGAACTTTGGTCAGAAATTAAGAAAGCCTAAATAACTAGAACGAATCTGCTACGAACCAAAGACAGAGAGCTTTTAAAGAGTCATTCGGTCAGCAAGAAAAAGCAGTCAAATTTCTTTGAAATCACTGTCGCCCATTTACAAAAAGATAACACATTGAATAATGTGATCTAAGATATACACTGTCTTAATAGAGAAGTGGAGTTTTCTAGACGGAAATGAGGTGAAGAGGACAGAAACTGATTGAATGGTTTAGGCGAGAACTGCCTGACCAGAAAGTGATATAGGATTAAGTAACACCAATAACGACATCACATCTGTATATCCACTGCCGAAACAATGATGACAATTTCTTTTTTAATTTGCAAAATAAAGAAATAATCATACCATTTACAAGTAAAAGCACAAAGGACAGAATCAGATGATTAGATATAATTACAAGGCAGACTTGCATGTTTACACTTGAACTGACGCGAAATTTGGAATTATATACATAAATGCTTGTTCAAAGTACGGCATGATAAATGGTAATGTTAACCAATATCATTCGGACCTTGTCATGATAGATGATCAGTGTTGAGAGGAAATACTAAACTGAATAATAGTTTGTATCGATTGACGGTTTATAAATGCTATATATATATAAAAGACTTTCCGTATTCCCGAGCGTCATACTAATACATCCTTTTGTTATTTACACCACCTGTCCTCGTCTGTTGTTGTTTTTTCGTATATTCTCCTATATATATA
>NC_068990.1:59141080-59143370 GCF_001194135.2 Octopus bimaculoides | reverse complement strand
ATATATATATATATATATAAAACTAATTTGTCAAAGATTCATTGGTTAATTAGAGTCATTCGAAGTGGTTCAGATGTATTGCCGAAATTACAACTGGTAAACGTTATTCATAGGCATTTACTGATATCTATACAATTTAAACCACAGAAAATTAAGTATTGAATAATTTTCTGTGGTTTGAATTATTAAAAACATATAAGCTAAAAATATATTCTGTAAAAGTCCGTTTGTAATTACATAGGCTGTAAAAGCTTCCATGTATAATCTAGACTTGTTACGCAGCTCTTTCTCTAGAATCGGTCCTTGTGAAGTATTGAGTTGGACAAAATCACTTTAAAAACCGATAACGGTTTCAATTTTTTCTTTTTGATATAAGGCCAGCAGTGTTATGGAGAGGGGCTAAGTCGATTATATCGACCCCAGTTCTCAACTAATACTTATTTTATCGACAAAAAGCAATGACAAAGTCAAAGTTGACCTCGGTGACATTTGAACACAGAACGTAGAGCCAGAAGAAATGTCACTGTTCCCGACATGTTAACGATTCTGCCAGGTTGACATCTCTTAAAAATAAACTATAATACAATTAATACAATGTATAATAGTGATACACAATAATTACAAAGTAGATAATATTATCCAATATCTCATCATATAAAATATAGCATTATAAAACGATTTGAAAAAAAAAAAGCTTTATTACATTTTGATTCTTTTAAAAATAAAAGCGGGTGACGAAAGACGTTAAAAACCTGATGCCGTTTAATTGTACCCCTAATTTTAATTTCGATTTCGATGAGAAAAACGTACGTTAAGTATAATTTTACGGTACATAGGATATGTAACAATCAGAACGGATGACATATTGCAGTAAGAGAGAAGCAGAGAATTGATTACAGTTGAAAGTTGAGTTAAAAAGCCGAGAACGAAGAAAGCAACTTCTCAAACCTACTGTGGTGTAGATCAACTATAAAAATGTTTATGTAATCATTTTTTATTCTTGTTTAAAGGAGTATTTATGTAAAGATGATGAGAAGAGGATAGGAGGGTGCTTTGAGTAGATTTGGGTGAGAGTTCCGAGAGATAGAGCCTGTTGTAGTTCAATACAAAAAGCAAATGAACATACATCGATAGGCTAGCGATAGTAGCTCTTTGGAACCACCGTAAAATTCAGTGTCACCGCAGAGATTGATTCTTTTAGACCCTTGTTTTTACTTTGTTTCTTTTTTTTTTTTTCTCTTTCTCTATCCAGCCTACTTGGACAGCTTTTTACCCTTCTCCTGTCTTCATTTAAACCCCCATCGTCTGAAGTCGAAATGAAGTGAGCCTCGACTTCTTGACTTTTGACCATCTGGTCGTTGGCTCTTTGGTCAGATTCCCAGCTGATTTCAAGGAACCGAAAATTACTCGGTTTCCGGTTGGTTGTCGGGTTTCTGATCAATTTTCTGTTGGGGGACTTAATACTGAGGACGAGGCGATTTCTTTACAATTTCTGGACCCGTGATCGGTGGAATCCTGAAAACAACACCTGCTGTAGTCTGTTATGTTGTTGTTGTTGTTGCAATTTCTGCTGATCTCTTCTTCCCTATGTTTCAACCTTCCCAGGCAGAAAGTATTCATAGTAACGGCTGCCGCAACACTTATAACAGCTGGGATTTCCGTCCTATACCACCAACCACATGGCTTTTCTTTCTGAATCTATGAAAAGACACAACTCTGGAATGGTTCTATACTCTTCGGGGGCCGTTAGGATTTGCATAACTTACATATTGAAGATGACCCCCTATCTGACCACATATTGTACCTAGTTACCAAGGTGCTTAACACCTGGCGGTACTGTACTTCAAAAGTGATGGTATGCAAAAGGTAAACTCTGTTAACAATCTTTACTGTAACAGTACCAGCACCATCGCCACCACATCTGCCATACACACACCATTCAGACTTCTGACGCCATCACCATCAATACCTTTGATTTCACTGCATTCTCCTCCACCACCATCACCACTGTCTTTCACATCGCTTACTCTCACCGCCATCCCTGACCTCTTCGGCTACCACCACCACCGCCTCCGCCTCTATCACAACTACAGCTCATACTATTACTATCACCCCATTACCATCACAAAAAGGCTAAATGTGTGAGTTCGTTCAGTATGTTAGTTCAGTGTCCAGTCCCTCTTTCTCTCTATCTTATCACTCCCACTGCTACCATCAACACAACTACTTTTAATAAAACATCATCAATTCACCCTAAATTTCTTTTTCTCTCTCCCTCTTTTTTTATCAC
>NC_068990.1:59131441-59140513 GCF_001194135.2 Octopus bimaculoides | reverse complement strand
ATCGTCAATTAATAATAGAATTAACAATTAACAATTTTGCCAAGTAGTTCAGTATGAAATAAACCTTTATCGGTAAGACCATTTATCATCATAAATATAAGGGATTAGCAATTGAGTTGCTTCTCCAACATACTGAAAATTCAGAAACAGCAGTCAAAGAACTACTGATTCTAAACTACAAATTTTTCTCTAAAATGGATGGCGATATTTATGGCACACATAGAACAAAAAAACGGAGGGAAAAGCACAAACAAAACAAGCCTTTAGTTAATTGGGTACGAATCGTTTCATGGTTAAGCGAACGAAAACTTCACTATTCCAATCTTCAGCCCAAATATTCTGATAAATTTGAAAGTGTCTCTAAACATTGCTTTTTTCGTTTGCTGAAATCTGAACGTTCCATATTTGCTCATTCAATATTGTATGTTTTCCTTCCTTTTACTGTTTGTCTTTTTAAAGTTCTGTGTTGGTATTTTTCACAAGTCCTTACGTCGTAGGCGTGTATATTATTGCTACTTCTTTAGTGGCTAAAACCTCTTGCAGCTATCTCACACATAAAAGCTATGCAAGTAAACTAGAGTTTACAAAATAAAACATTTAAAAAACGTCAAAGCGCAATCAATATTTTATATTTCCCACCCTAATCTAAGCAGGAGTGAACATTCAACTGCTCCGAATCATGATAAAAGTAAACAAACAAATAAAATAAATTGCAGAAGTGAAATATTGTAATATTCTTACGTGAGCTCAGTTACAGACGTCTGCTCTTGACAAGCAACAACAACAACAATAATGATAAATAATAATAATACATTCCAAATAGCCGCTACACTGACTGCTTTCTAGCTAGCTAACTTATCTTTTCTATCCAACCAGCTGATTGCTTTCAGCATAAACCAATATTAGCCATTCATAGAATGTCTACGCTCAAGCACACACATTACAAAGACAAATAGCGGAGATTGGTTGGTGTAAAATCAATGCCAACCAACACAAACAGAATAAAAATTTCCTGTCGAAGTTGTTTGTCCGTTCTGGTGTGTTAATAATCGGCTAATGTAGAAGAGAACGACACAGAAAATGACATCATAAGATGAAAACATAACAGTAAAATAAAACTCACCAAAAATTTTTATATTAGAAAACTAGAAAAGGTTTACAGTCTGGTTTTTCTTACTTACGCAGACTGTAAACTTTTCAGAGGAGAAAAACTGGCACGAAAACACCCAGTGACGCCTGCTGCATGAAAACTCAGCAGCATGTTAGATACTAATATACTTAATGCAGTGAGTCAAGAAGTTTTAATTAATCAAAATTACGTTGGTAGTGATGAGAAAGGAAAAAATCATACTTAAGACTAGTTCTGGTAATGACATGAGGGGAGATAATCGCCGAATTTAAATTAATAATAAATCAGGATAGAATACAACAGGGTCATTGACAATACAGTGATAATACCAGATATGTTGTTACATGTGTAGGATTGCCCAAGAAAGAAAAACTAGCTATTTGTGGTAGAAAGTAACCCAAAATGAAGATGCTGTGATAGAACGTAACCCTAAATAAATATGTACGTAGGTATGTGAAAGAATTACCTACAGGTTGTTTTTTCTGAAGCGGTAATTTGATTTCTTTAATAGGATTCTTACCTTTAATAATTAAGATTTTTAAGTATTAAATAAATACATATTCGTAGCGTTTAGTTCTGTAAAGTAATGCAATCTGCCGCGAATAACCGAACTTGGCAACCTTGTACAAGTATTCTTTTATTCTTTTACTTGTTTTAGTCATTTGACTGCTGTTTATGCTGGAGCGCCGCCTTGTAGGATTTTAGTTGAAACAAATCGACCCCAGGACTTATATTTTAAGCTTTCTATCGGTTTCTTTTGCCGAAGTTACTGATGATGCATGAAATGAGATTCTTGACTAGGTGTTCTCGATCTCTAAATTCGTTACGCTACACATGCTCCTGAAGTTATGATGTAAATAGATCATCACTAGTCCCACCCTGTTGCCTAAGTTTCTTCTAGGCAAGCATCCCTCGCTATTTTATAGTCTGTGTATGGATTCCATTATCATTTGAATCAACAAAATTAAGTGAATGGTTAACAACTTCGTGAGTATAGAAGTTGCCCTGAACCACATAGGAAAGCCACCCATCGGATATCAAACGTGTTTTATGAAATTTGGGTATATTACTCTCGTGCCTTTCAGTTTTTATTGCAAATTTACTTTCACTTTTTAGGGCAATTTACTTCCATCATTTTTACGATGGAGAACTGCGTGTTATTAAATAAAGTACCAGGGCGATGGATTGGCGGATTTGTTTGAGCCTTGTAGTATATGTTCTCGTTCTTGACATTCTGACTTGGATAGTAGTCGTAATTCATCACTCTGTTTAACACCAACACCTTACCCATAGATATCTGTTACAAGCATTCAAGCCAGGTTTCCCGTTTAAGGGGCAACTTCCTCTTTTGCCTCCCTCTAGTTTCAGGGAACCTGAAAAAATAAACGGTCATTGGCACTGCTCTTCTTTCACAGACAAAACGGTGAAAAAAAGTTTTAAAAATTTCACACCATAAAAAACAAAAATCATAATTTTGAACTTAGATGACCGTTGTTATTTAGCTCCTGGTAAAATGTAATGAAAAACAACCCAGACGTGGCTGTCTAGTCTTGTTCGTGTATGCAAAGCAACATAGTCTGATGTGTTATTTCTTTATCTTGTTTAGTTTATCTCCAAGTCAGAAATGATCGAGCAAACTTATACGACCAAAGATATTCCCGTTGTGACCATCATGTCCCCCACCTTTATTGTTGCTGTTGTTGTTCGAATATAATAAATTTTGACTACATTATCCAATGTGTAACTTTTTATTCTATTTTAATTTAATATAGTAAGGTTTGAGTTGTGAGAAATTTGGTCGCTGTTTATTGCGAATCGAGAGATCTCGAAGTTGCCTTTTGCATTAATTCCTCTTGATGTGATTTGAGTGCGAGTGACCGCTATTTCTAGCAAATCGAACAACCACAACCTCCTCTCTCTCTCTCTCTCTCGTTGGCTCAATCTCAAAATACTTCAACGAAAAACAGATAATACAATAATATGGAAGTCTCCAACAGTAAACACTAGAACAGGTTTCTATGTAATAAAATAAACTTTAAAAAAACGTTGAGTAAAAATCAAATACACACAGCGACCGATTCAGTCCTTCATCGCTATCTACTCTATTTACACCTCTTTTCCGATCTATTTACTCTAACAGAATTGCAAAGCAGCAAATTTTCGGAGCAATGAGGAGTAAATGTAAATAGATTACAGCAAAGTTTGTTGAATAAAGTAGGTTCACATTCAGAACAGGTTGGACGTTGCTATTTAAAAGACAAATAGAAACCAATGATTTTATGTCTAGCTGTTAGTGTTTGGTTCACCTGTTCGAATAATCTGTCACCTCGAGGAGTCTGCCAGAAAACTAACAAATACTAAAAGCACAGGAATAAAGCAATGATTTAAACGAGAAAAAAATTATTTACCTTATTTGCCGACATATAATACGAACTTCCCGTTCCCCTCTACCAAAAACTATCTCAAATAAAAATAATATCCCGGATCCCATATGCGAAGCTGGGCCTATATTACATGCATTAAAACCCCAATCCTTTTCCTTAATATGCACGGCTAATAATTGGGGTGCTTCTCACATGCCCATGGGTCTTTTATGCCATCAAATTCAAGCATGAGAATATTGTACGAGTAGGCATACATGCGTATAACTGAATTAATAGACCGCCGAGCAAAATGACTTGTGGCATTTTGTTGCGTTCCCTTTATGCTCTAAGTTCAAAACCTGCCGATATTTCACCTTCCCCTATTGTATTTCAGAAGGATCGGTAAAGTAAGTCGCAGTGTGGATGTATGCTCGTGTTAGAATTCAATATAGTGAAAGCTAGTTTGGCAAGCGCTATGGACTAATTCGTGAGCAAACTGCAGCCCGCATGGCTTTCTGAATGGCACGCCTAACGAAAAAATTACCGTGAATTTGTTTTTTTTTTTTTAGTTGTGATGATGAACAATGTCTCAAGCGTCCCGCTTCTCGGAAAAGGTAGCTCGTGCCAGCAGAGCGAACAAGAAGCTCTTAACAATCCTGGACCTCGTTGCAATTTTAATTTCCACTTGAAGCTGCGTATGTCTCTAATGGACTTAAGAAATGAAGGAAAAATTTAGTTCCTTTCTTCATGTCTCTCTACGTAGATACTTCGTTAAAGTTAAAAGGAATCAGCACAAGTACACAGCAGCATGATCTGTGTTAGGTTAGTATTGTCTACTGTAGCCTTGAGTTGATGACTTACGAGGATGGGCTGAAAACTTCATAGGTTGACTATGAAGAAGTGAGGCTAGAGCTGTGAAATCTTGCATGCATTAAATTTCAACATTTCTACATTGTTTCTTTCCACGTAAACTGACATCTGACTGTTCAAAGAAGATTTCAAAAGTAACTAGTAGCGACTTCTTTTGAAAATTTACAAAGTTTGACATCGTAGTGTTTATCAAGTACCTGCAAATATTGGAAAATCTGACATTGTTTGAGGCAAATCCAACTGGCTTCCTTGAATGTTTCCTAATTCATGATGAGTATTGGCGTCATCACTTTGAGCCAGAGACAAAGAGACAATCCACGCAGAGAAAACACCCCCACTCATGTGTTCCAAAGAAGATCAAGATCGTTTCATCTGCGGGGAAGGTGATGGCTCAGTTTTTTAAGAGATGCAAAAGGTTTTGTGTTTATTGACTAATTTTCAAAAGAGCCACACCATCAATGGAGAGTACTATGCAAACTTGCTGAGGCAGTTACGAAAAGCTGTCAAGATCAAACTGGCAGGAAAACCGACGAAAGGGGTCTTGTTTCATCAGCACAATGCTCTCGGTTTCAATGGCTGTTGTTCATGACTGTATGTTTGAGCTAGTTTATCATTGTCCCTATTCTTCTGACTGTCGTCTGTTCCCCAACATGAAAAAACACTTGGCTAAAAGCCCGTATCGCAGTAGTGATGACGTAATATTTGCTGTTGTTGACGTTTTTGACCAACAGGATGAAAGCTCCTTCACCTGTGGGACCCAAGCATTGGAACACCAATGGAAAAAGTGTATGGACTATGTTGAAAAATAAACTTCATTTGGTCACATTCCATGAGAATATCTCGGTTAGCTTGTGAACTTTTTAGCCGATCCTCATAAATGATTGTAAATGGAATTTGGCAGAGAGAGAAAAACTGCGCAGAAGAACGTTGTGTATCCGCGTTATGTTTACAACAATTAACTGCTGTTGTTTTTAAGAGGTCTGATCAATAAGTATCCGGACTGTTGCCATAGTAACGAAGCTAAAGTACGCAGAGTAAAGCTGCTTGGTACAAATTGACCTTAAACTTTGCTGTGCATGCGCACTAAGTTTTAATATTCTAGCTCACTTCCGCTGTTTACAACAGTTAATAGAAGGAACATGTGTAGCGTGTGATCGTCGCATTGACCATGACATAGAAAGTTGTCATGGCGATACCTGCTCAGAGGCCTACGCAAAGTTGCAGAAAGTGTATGGAGAGGAGGGTATGAGCCGCACACGAGTACGAGTGGCCGAACAAATGTCAATATTGACGAACTTTCTGGGAGACCCGCAATCAGCAGAACTGAGGAAAACAGCTGTGAGGGGAAATCGTCGAATCACCATCCGCGAGTTATGAGAGAATGTGCAGATTAGTTACGATTTAGTTCAGTCAATTATTACTGAAGATTTGGGTATGAGACGCGTGTCTGCCAAGTTTGTACTAAAACTGCTTTCAGCTAACCAAAAAGACACTCGGGTTTCAATTGTACAAGATCTCCTTGATTCTATCAAGAACGAAGAAGAATTTTGAAAAAACTTTACTCAGGCCTCTGAGCAGGTATCGCCAAGCTTTTGGCTAAATTTGATGCAGATTCTCTGCTCAACTTTCTCTGTCATGGTCAATGCGACGATCACACGCTACATACCTTCCTTCGAAGCACTGCTGTAAACGGCGGAAGTGAGCTAGAACGTTGAAACCTAGTGTGCATGCACAATAGAGTTCAAGGTCAATCTGTGCCAAGCAGCTCCACTCTCCGTGATTTAGCTTTGTTACTATAGCAACAGTCCAGATATTTATGAATCAGACCACGTATGTAGTGTCTCTTTATGTGAAGTAAACTAGTGGTTCGCCAAACAGATATAGATAAAATATAGACTCAATTAGAATTAATACTGAGACTAAAAATCTTTGACAGCGATGCTCCTACATGACCGCAGTCCGATAACTGAAAACAAAAAATAGATATTTCTTTCTTTGTTTTTATGTTTTTTCTTTCTGTTTTTGCTTTCATTAACCCTTTCATCACTCCGTTTTTAATTATATGCATAAATTGTGTTTCAATTAATTTTGAGAATAATCAACATTTTTTTTTTTAACGATTGAATAAAATAACTTTTCATTATGAAGCTGGTGGTTGGAATACCTTCACAAAATGTTCTTATGGGCGCAAGTATGGCTGTGTGTAAGAAGTTTACTTACAAACCTCAGAGTTCCGGGTTCAGTCTAACTATGTGGAACCTTGGGCAAGTATCTTCTACTATAGTGTCGAACCGACCAAAGCCTTGTGAGTGTATTTGGTAGACGGAAACTGAAAGAAGCTCGTCGTACATATATGCTTAGCGGCGTTTTGTCTGTCTTTACGTTTTGGGTTCAAATTATTCCGCTATAGTTGACTTTATCTTTTATCCTTTCGAGATCGATAAAATAAGTATCACTTGAGCACTGGGGTCAATGTAATCGACTTACCCCACTTACTGTATGCTGATGAAGTTCATAGCATAATAGTTTATTCCTCTGTCATCCTGAACTTGCTGTTCTTGTGCTAAAATTTAAAACAAATTTTGAGCGGGGTGGTCAGTCGATTATATCGAATTCGATAGTTGACTGGGGTTTTTATTTTATCGACCATGGAGGAATGAGTAACGAAGTTAACTATGGTATGATTTGAACTCAGAAAGTAAAGAGCCGAAAAAAGTACTGCAATGTATTTTTCCGGTGCTTTAACGATTCTACTGATCCCTACCAGAACCCATCGATGTAAGCGAAGTAAAAGAAAAATAGCAGTTCAGAAAATGTGTGGAAGTATACAAATAGTTATATGAAAAGGAGGGTTGGAGCAAAAACGTCATGTTAAAAATTTAATACAAATACATTGTCAGATGCTTATGTAAAAACACACGCAATATATGTATATAAATATATATACAGCGCTGGATTAACCATCAAGCAAAATAAACACGTGCTTATATATAAGGCCTTAACTACTCAATCTTATATAGTAATCCCTCGACTATCGCAGGTGTTATGTTCCAAAACTTCGCACAGAAATAATTAAAATCTAAAAAAAAAAAATAATAATAAATACCTATCGGCCCCAGAAATCCGGAATTTACTGAGGATTTCGCGATATGAATTTACATATATTAGCCAGAAAAATCCGCGATGTACTGTGTGTGCGAAAGGTGAACCGCGATATAGCGATACACACAACAACCCTATGCGAAATAGTTGAATTCTTTTTTCATGACACACAAACATCTTAACTGCAAGACTAAGACTCGGGGTCCCAACATGAATTTTGAAAAACTGAACAACTGAGACAAAATTTATTAATGCTAAACTTAATAAAGAGAGAGGTAAGGTCTCTCTGAACAAAGGAGGGTAGATGACAAAAATGTCGAGGGCAGGAGAGACGAAAGCGGTGTGGGGTGTTTATGACCAATCACATGATTTAGCACGAAATATTTCAAATTTTGCAAGATACCAGATTTACTCATTGATAAGCAAGATCATATGACAATAGATATCTAGTTTGCAAGTTAATTACAAGTTTTCAAGTGTTTTTGTTCAGCTGGCGCAGAGAGCAGAGGTCTAAGGAAAACATTGGATGAAAGGGATTCACGTTACTGGAGTGGCTTAAGGCGAAGAAAATTCTGGCGCTGGCACTGCTTGGCTGCATTATTCAACCCGTAGCAAGGCTGGCTTTAGAGCAAAGTTGATTCCATTCAGGAGGAAAAAAAAATCTTTTAAATGAATTTTTACTGTCACAATCCAGAATTATTCTCTCTCTTACTCTCTTCTCTCTTTCTCTTTTACTCTTTTACTTGTTTCAGTCATTTGATTGCGGCCATGCTGGAGCACCGCCTTTAGTCGAGCAAATCGACCACAGGACTTATTCTTTGTAAGCCTGGTACTTATTCTATTGGTCTCTTTTGCCGAACCACTAAGTTACGGGCACATAAACACACCAGCATCGGTTGTCAAGCGATGGTGGTGGTGGTGGGGAGGACAAACACGGACACACAAACATATATATATATATATATATATATATATATATATATATATACATATAAATGACGGGCTTCTTTCAGTTTCAGTTTCAGGCTATAGTAGAAGACACTTGCCCAAGGTGCCACGCAGTGGGACTGAATCCGGAACCATGTGGTTGGTAAGCAAGCTACTTACCACACAGCCACTCCTGCGTCTATGTACTTTGATATTTAACTTAGGTAACCAAAATTTAGTTTCCTGTAAAACATTTAATAAACATACACCAGTAAGCCAAAACCAGTAAAAGAGTTTGTTTTTCGTATATCAATATTTACTGCCTAATTTGAGTTAGTGCTGTAAATCTGACATCTTCTAATAACCTATGAAACACATCATTAAAACATAAGCCACATTAAACACGAAACTATTTCAGAAACAAGAGCACTATATTGCTCTTGTTTCACACCTGCGCCAACAAGAGCACGTCTATTGGCGCAGGTGTGACTGTGTAGTAAAATGTTTGCTTCTCAACCACATGATTCCAGGTTCAGTCACACAGCGTGGCACCTCGCGCAAATATCTTCTACTATAGCCTCGGGTCGATCAAAGCCTTACGAGTGAATTTGTTAGACGGAAATCAAAAGAAGCCCGTCCTATATATATATATATATATATATATATATATATATATATATA
>NC_068990.1:59123461-59129797 GCF_001194135.2 Octopus bimaculoides | reverse complement strand
GACTATCGCAGATATTTTGCCAGACGATTTAAAGATTTTGCCAGTCCGCCGCCTCTACTATTTCTTATATCATGGTAAAGAATCATCTTTCGATAGACAAGCAACGATGTCTACTACACCAGTGTTATCATCGTAAATCTGGCTTGGTTGTTTGACAGACAACAATGGATGACAGTAGATGTAGAGGCAAGTTCAGATGGAGAAGCCAGCGAAATACCTGCAAGCCTGGTGAGACAAGTCAATATATCAAATCTTGAGATCTTGGTTGATTATTTTTCTTTCTTTTACCATTTACTTATTTTAAATTCAATCTTTTATCTTTTGTTTGTTTCAGTTATTAGACAGCGGCCATACTGGAGCACCACCTTAAATTTTTCTTAGTCGAATGAATCGACTCCAGTACTTAGATTTTAAAGCCTGGTACTTATTCTGTCGTTCCCGTTTGCCGAAACGCTAAGTTACTGGAGACGTTAATACACCAACACCAGTTGTCAAGCGGTGGTGGGGGACAAACACACACACACACACACACACATATATACGACGAGCTTCTTTCCATCTACCAAATACACTCACAAGGCTTTGGTTGGTCTGAGGTTACAATAGAAAACACTTGCCCAAGGTGCCACACTGTGGGATTGAACTATTGGAGTTTTTTTTTTTTTTTTGCTTACCAACCACATGGTTCCGGGTTCAGTTCCACTGCATGGCACCTTGGGCAAGTGTCTTCTACTATAGCCTCGGACCGACCAAAGCCTTATGGGTGGATTTGATAGACGGAAACTGAAAGACGCCCGTCGTATATATGTATAGGTATATATATGTGTGTGTGTGTGTGTGTTTGTCCCCCCAACATCGCTTGACAACCGATGCTGCTGTGTTTACGTCCCCCGTAACTTAGCGGTTCGATAGAATAAGTACTAGGCTTACAAAGAATAAGTCCTGGGGTCGATTTTCTCGACTAAAGGCGGTGCTCCTGCATGGCCGCAGTCAAATGACTGAAACAAGTAAAAGAGTAAACTTGGCAAATAACGTATCATTTCGATAATGCATTATTTGAAGCATGATTTAAGTTAGCAGAGAATAAACACATGTGGCAGATGCAAATTTAAATCCCACCCAATCGCCTGGCATTAAGTCCGTTCCTGCTTCAATTAGTTAATCTAAGGAATTAGTCTACCGTTTTTCGGCTTTGAAGCTGAGCTTACGTGGGAAAACTACCGGGAAAGATTCAGTGAGATAAATTTTGTATAACGAGTGTGCGTGTCAGATATAGAGAGAAAGAATATAGACAAATACATAAATATTAAAAAAAAATAACACACTGAAAAGAAAGCCAGAAGATAAATATAATTGCAGATCACAAGCTCTTGTAAGAGCTACCTCAGTTTTTTTTTTTTTTTTTTTTTTTTTTTTGCAGGCCTTTCCTTGCAGAAAAGAAAAAAAAAGAAAACGAAACAAACTTATTTTCGCCTAATCTTCATTGCCTTGCAAATAATCAGGTTATTTTGAAAGCTTGATTCAGATCGTACTGAAATCTCGCTATTTCTCTAAAAACGAAAACAAATCTGAACCCTATTATTATTAGAACTAAAACGCACCCCTATTGTTTCAATTGAATAAATCTAAAGTAATCGTGAATTAAGGCTGGTTTCACAAAACAATTATAACAAGCATGGACGACCTTTTTCGAGACACGTTTCATCAGCCCGCACTACTAAAAAAAAAAAAAAATTAGATAAATTTTGGTTAAGCGTGCCATTCGGAAAGTTCCGCAGTTTGCTCATGAATGAACTATAACTTCATTTATTGATATATTAAAAGTGTCGTTTCGCACACAACAAAAGAGTTTGTTAGTGAATCCTTTAGGGAATTTTTGCCTCAAATCTACTCTTCAGGTAAGTACTGGTAATATCTGAAATATAAAGTTATTTAAATTTTGTTCGTGAAATTATTTATTAGCCAATATTATGTGGCTTACTAATTAAATGCTCATTATTATAGTTATGGTGCGTGGCTTAGTACTTAGAATATTCGGCTCACAATCGTAAGGTTCGTTGTGTCCTTGAGCAAGACACTTTATTTCACGTCGTTCCAGTCCATTTAGCTGACAAAAAATGAGTTGTACCTGTAATTCAAAGGGCCAGCCCTGCCACATTCTGTGTCACGCTGATTCTCCCGGAGTACTATGTTACTGGTACGTGTGTCGGTGGAGTGCTCAGCTGCTTGCACGTTAATCAAATCAACTGGAACATTTGTCGTAACCAAGGAGAGTCAAAGTTCTATTTATGGCATAAATGCTCTAATTTCATCAATTTTCTTTGCTTTATTCACTTCTTTTATGATTTTACAAAACTATTCGTACCAGCCGCTGCCACCGACGGCATTATAGTCCAGAATAAACAGAAACAATTAATCAATGGATGAGAGACATGAGGATGACTTATTGGATCTGGCTTCAGAAAAATTTGGGAGAGAAAGTTTATAAAAAGGTCTTCACTTCATTCTCTTTTTATAAAGGATTGCTGTCCGATATTGGTTTTACATTTTGGCACAAGGTCAGCAATCTGAGGGAGGAGTAAGTCGATTACATTGATCTTAGTGTTCAACTGACACTTATCGAACGCGAAAGGATGAAAGGTAAAGTCGACCTCGGCGGAATTTTAATTCAAAACGTAAGGATGGACGAAATACCACTAAGCATTTTGTCCAGCGTACAAACGATTCTGCCAGCTCGCTGCCTTATTGCTGTCTGATGTTGCTAACAAATTCGAAAATTGAAATAATTGGTTGAAAGTGAAAAACATAACTTATAAACAATCGTGTAGGGCATGTCTTCTCTAAGACGCCTTTGTGTTGGAATGATGATAGTGTGAAAAGTTTCAACATGAACGACATATTGTTTTCATATACCAATTAATATATATATATATACACACACACACACACACACTTTACTGTTCTGTAAATTAACATATTTATAAAGATCTGTGTTACTGTTGTTCACCTGCAAAGGGATTATTTACTTCTCTTAGTTAAAACAGTGGTTCTCAACCATTTTGCCTATGGACCTCATTGATTCCTATTTTACTCGAGTGAAACTTCATAGCCATTTGATGTTTAAAAAATCCTATTAATTTCTTATAATTAAATATCATTAGGAATTGTATAAAATAAAATTGTTAAAATATTTTGCACATATATATTTTACATATAAACTTCAACGACAAAATCTTACATGACCCCGTTGAGAACCACCGAGTTAAAGAAACATTAAGGTCTTATGGATGTGTCTTACCTTGATGATTGCTGGCTTCAAACTAATGAAATGCAGTAGAAATGGTGCAGGAGGAAGTAAAGTTTGGTGAACAATCGACCGCTACCTTTGTTTACGTGAGTATAGCCAAGTGTTGTATTTCAATTTTCTACCTGACTGCGTTTTTTTTTTTATATGAAGCAATATTGAGATATGTGTTGTTACTTTGAAAGGTAACAATGAATATCAATATTGTTAGGAGGCAATTTTGCAGGAAATATGTTTACTGTTCTTTGTATGGAGCATTACAGCATCCGGATCACCACTTGCCCAAACCCCGGCCTTATGTTTATAAACAGCAGGCTGATTTGCTAGGACATTTTGGAGGCAAGAAGGAAATAAGTGCACTTTACAAGCCGTCTAAACCGGTTTCTCGTGGAAGCGGAGCGGTTGGATTTTTGCTATGTTTGATAACATTTAGATGGTTTTAAACTTTTCTAACTTGTCCAACTCCATAGTGAAGAAAGAATTCTTTCTATGCAAACTATATTTTGTCGCTTCGTTAACAATGGACAAGTGAGTAAAACATTTCCCCCATATATGGAGGTGGGGCTGGGATTTCCCAGTTTGAGAACCAGTGATGTAAACAATATATATAAAGTAGAATAGAACACAAGCAATAACCGATAAGGGAGTATATCGGCCATAGTTTCTGTCAGATATGGAGAGTGAAGGAGCATCACTATTAGGAAATAACAAATTGCAGAAAATGTAGTTCTGTATTATTACAAGTACAATACCAGACCAAATATCTGGCAAGCTTGGGACCAGAAGAGACCCGAATTTCTGGATCTTCCAGTTTTCTGGCGACAGCCAACATATAAACTTAAGATATAAAATACAGTATGAAAAGTAAAGAACTAAACTAGATTTAATAGATCCAAATTAATACACTTCTGAAGCAGGGTCTGTTAGATAGTTATTAAATCTATTAAAAATTCTTAAAATATATAATACTGTAGTATCATGTATATAGTAAAATGTTTACAGGATGAAAATCAAATGATGAAAAGTGAAGACCATGATTTTATTTAACAGAATCAGGTACAGATTAATACATTCTGAAAGCAAAGTATATCTTATCATTATCAATCCATTTAAAAAAAGAACAAAACTTAATTTAGCACACCGTATGCAAATTAACCATCTTCCAAAACATAGTCTGTTCACTCAATACAGGGTACAGCTTATCGCCGTGTTTTTTTTTTTTTTTGTTTGGAATAAGAGGTCTTGTACTGTAGTAGGTATAGATGCCTATCTGGGGAAACAGTAAGTTGTCTGAGACACATATAAATGAAAATAGTCTTCTGAAGCAACATTTGTGTAACTTGACGTTACGATAAGAAGTAAATGGTTACGTATATTAACCGAAATATTAATCAAATGAAATAAATAAAGGTAATTCGACCCAGCATCAAAACCTTTATACAGGTCTTTTCTAATAACCAAATTCTCTCAAATCACATCCTATATCTTAAAAGAGAGAGAGAGAAAAAAAATGGAATTTGTCATGGCTTGTTTGCTGAATCAGGGATGACCCGGGGCTAACAAGAGCAACGAGCCTTCGAGAGAGGAAGATGTAATTGGGTACTCCACCTGTTAGAAATAGCAGCCAGATCTCTCTCAGAATATAATGTACCATCTTTCAAAAAGGAAAGTCACTCTGAATAAAGTAGCCCAAGGCTGAAACCATGGCAAACATAATTGAACACCAAAGATTTATGGATTTCCTAATCTAGATTATAGGACTAGACAACAGTAACCACAACAACGGTGTATGAAAGGCGATGGGAAATAGCAGTCCATTGATGGGCGTATCTCCACTTTATGCTCGAAGTTTTCTATCATATCACTGACTCGTTAGCGTTGCCGCGATAACTTGACGCTTCTCGGGTTCTGTGTCCGTCTTAATCAATATAGTTACCTCAGTGGAATGAAGCAACGTGAAGTACAGTGCGCCCGGGAATCCAACCATCGACCTAATGATCGAGCACCAAGTTGCCTAACCACTCGACAGCAGGTCTTCCCGGGTTCAGTCAGAATGCGTGGCATCTTAGACAAGTGCATTCTTCTATAGCATCGGGCCGAGCAAAGAAAGCCTTGCGAGTGAATTTGATAGACGAAAACTAAAAGAAGCCCGTCGCATGTAAGTATGCATGCCTTTGTGCTTGTTTCCCATCCACCGACTGATAACTGGTGTTGGTTTGTTTACATCCCCGTAACTAAGCAGTTTGGCACAAGAGATCGATAGAATAATTGCCCGGCTTTAAAATGTAAGTACTGAGGTAGATTCGTTCGGCTAAACTCCTTCAAGGTGGTGCCCCAGCATGGTCGCAGTTCAACGATTGAAACGAATAAAAGGTAAAGGAAAACGCCAAGAATGTGTTGATATCATGATATTAAAAAGAAAATGCTTTATATGTCCAAATATGGTCAAAATACAAAGACGATGGCTTTAAGTCATATCTTACCGTTTGGAGTCTCAGACTTACTCTAATTATAATTAGCGTCAATATCTGTTTCACTATATTACTCTAATTGTTTATGAAACTAATACATTTCTTTATGGCATAATTATCCAGAATTGTGCACTGTCTATTCAAGAAAATGACATAGGCGCATTGAGGTGTACTTTAATTTACTTCGAGGAGAATTCGTTTAGCTGTAAATGGCACCTAAAAATATTTTTTCTGGTTATGCACTTTGTTTATGTGGAGGCGCAAAGGCCCAGTGGTTAGGGCAGCGGACTCGCAGTTGGAGGATCGCGGTTTCGATTCCCAGATCAGGCGTTGTGAGTGTTTATTGAGCGAAAACACCTAAGCTCCACGAGGCTCCGGCAGGGGGTGGTGGCGACCCCTGTTGTACTCTTTCGCCCCAACTTTCTCTCACTCTTTCTTCCTGTTTCTTGAGTAACGCTGCGATGGACTGGCGTCCCGTCCAGCTGGATGGGGGGGACATACGCCATAGAAACCGGGAAACCGGGCCCATGAACCTGGCTAGGCTTTGAAAGGGCGCAAAAA
>NC_068990.1:59120101-59122858 GCF_001194135.2 Octopus bimaculoides | reverse complement strand
TATGCGGAAAAATACGGAGATTGTGATTCTGAAAAAAAATTCCCCAAAATTTTTGTACTTAGGGTTAAGGGAAAAAAGTGAAAAATGAAGAAATTGTGGGGGGAAGAGGGTGCAGAAATTTCAAAATGCCAAAGGGGGAGAAAATGGAGGGAGGGGGGAATCTCATGAGCAGCCATTTCTACCAAAACGGTTTCTTAACCCAATATTTATACGCTACATGGCATCGAGCTGCTTAGCGGCCATTTCGTTCTGAGTTCAAATTCCGCCGAGGTCAACTTTGCCTTTCATCCTTTCGGGGGTCGAAAAAACAAGTACTAGTTGAGCATTGGGGTCCTGCAATCCTGAAATTGCCAGCCTTGTGCCAAAAATTAAAACCAATATTTACACGCTATTATTTATAGCTGTAAATTATAAATTTAGAAATTTGAAGCAGCGGATGCTCAACATAACGTCCAACAAATATGCATAGCAGACGTCGATGTTATACCCCAACTCTACACGCTAATGTTCTATATTTAGCGAATAGCGTTTAATATTTATGTCTGTGAACAAATCCACGCCATAATTAGTGAATCTGCAGAAGGTTCAGTTATTTTCACCTTTATTTTCAATCTCACTCGCTGATGAAGAGGAACTGGGTTCGATATTTGTTTTGCATCACACAAATTACGGCCCTTTTAAGTTATATATTCAAAAATTTATTGCATTTAGTCTAAGGTGTACTATATTTATAACTGGTTTTAATTTTTGTCGTGATATTTTTTTTTACATATGCCCTAGATACTATTTTCCAGTTTTGTGCGCTATATATATTACATTAATATATATACATAGTTGACGTCATAAGAATTTATAAACTCCGTAAGAGAGAGAGAGAGAGAGAGAGAGAGAGAGAGGGTGAAATAATACCTTTTTCTTTTGAAACAGGTAACTCGAAGCATGTAAAGCTATAAATAGTAGCGCGTAAACATATTGAGTTAAAAACTCCTTTCGATAGAATAAATCGAAGACTACCCATGCAACACGAACTCAGACCTTGTGTATCGAGATGTACCTAAATTTATATCTTCAGAGATTTCTCAATCTGTCTGTCTGTCAATTTGTTTATGTACCTATCACACACATACGTGCATATATACTTGCATACAGGCAGACATACATACATACATACATACATACACAGAGATATAATATACACATATAATCTCAAATACATAAACATGAAGGAAAGTTGGTGAACAGAAAGGAAACAACGAGAAATGGAGAGAGAGATCGAAAGGGCGAGCGAAAGTGAGAGTTTGCAGAATGGCTAAGAGCAGGTGGTTTCGTGCACTTTGCTGCTTATCACTAAACACGATTACAACTGAAATATGCTAAGCAATATTTACAACGATATGTCTATGTAGTAGATCGACAAGCGGTATGTCGTGGGACAATGCTAGAAACTGTTATTTAACGTACATGGAAGTCGATCATTTACTAACTGCTGTGAATTTAACAAGAGTTCAACCATCTCTGGGTAGAGGTACTATAAGGGTGATAAAATCGATAACTAAGTGGATATAAAAAGCCGAAGTTATAAGCGTCTAACCAAATAGAATCAATATTTCTGTTACTATTGAAGTGAGAACTGTTGCAGTAGAAGGCACATAAACTTCTTAGGTTTCAAGAAGCTGGTCTAGTTTCGTTTCCTAGTTGACACAGATTCATTTCACATATATTGCCAGGATATTGGATGTCATAATGTCCTATATTTCCTTACTATGAAATGTAATATTTCAGCCAAATAATAATAACAACAATAAATAAAAGATCTCTATGTGGTCACTCGATCTGCTAGAAATAGCAGCCAAATCTCCAGGGGTGAGCGCAATGCCTGACAAAATAAGGCGAAATGAGCAAAAACGATGGTTACAGCTGGAATACTTTTGAACTTTTGATGGTACGTCTGCTCAAGGAGTGCTGGCTTAACAACAACAGCAGCAGCAGCAACGGCAATAATATCAAACAGTCGAGGAGCAGAGGTTCGCATCCTGTCGCCAGAGTCCAAGTTACTTAACCGTCACCGGCTAACTCCACTTGTCTCTAAGACGAGGTACCAGGCACACTGATAGAAGATGTGTTGTAAAATGGACGAGAATTCAGTTAGTAGAGTTGTAACGATAAGTTCATATACCCTGGTAAGGGAATTATTCGCGACAGTAGCGTCTCAGCAAGTGGGTATTTATTATCAACTGAATCGAAAACAGCTCAGGATAACCACGGAGATAACCACCAGGCGAGCGACCCAGTAAACTATGGATATCCGTATCGTGAGAGTTATGAGTGGAAAACGTTTTTTCTGCACGCGTACACACACACACTGAATTATTAAGATAAGGGCAAATATATTTGATATGTAGTGACCAAGGAGGTGAAGAAATTGAGATCTAATGTTTTTACTTTCCCCTGAAGTATTAATGGAAGTAAGAGAACTAAATGCAAATGAGAATTGAACGCGTGAGACAAACTTGGTATGCAGAGAATGTGCTACGCTGTTCGTCTTACATTTTACAACGTCTTAGAGGGAAAGGATGTTATGTAATATATGAAGTCGGTCATAACTCTAAAGGACGGGATGATGATGGTTGGTATACTGTTGATCATAGATCTGTTGAAACAGGGTTGGCCTGAAGATAATTAACAACAGCTGAACTCCATAGGTGCATACTGTGTGTGTGTGTGTGTGTGTGTGTGTGTGTGTGTGTGTGTGTGTGT
>NC_068990.1:59115681-59120091 GCF_001194135.2 Octopus bimaculoides | reverse complement strand
AGAGAGAGAGAGAGAGAGAGAGAGAGAGAGAGAGAGAGAGTACTGAGTCCATACAGAAATCGAATTCATACACCGAGGTTAATGACCAAGTGGATTGCGAATCAATAACGGAACCTTTGCAAAGTCGCGCGTTCTGCTAGAAATTGCAGTCAAATCTCCCTCATACCGCAAACGCCCTACATACAATCTTTGAAAATGGACACGCTGAACAGTGTTTTCTTGGATTCCTTTCACAAAGGAAAAATACGGAATGGTAATGGTCACAGCTGGAATGATTCTATGTATCACAGGTGTCTGCTCACTCATAGCTGACCAGGAGCTAAATAACAACAACACCATGTAGATTATCATCATGCTTTGTCTCTCTCTCTCGGCCTTATATGAATGCCTTTGATCATCGGCGCCCTAAATCGGAGTTGATCTCAGGTTAAGCAACAACCAAAATACATACAAGCATACATACAAGAAAAGAGAGCGACGGTCAGAAAGATAAGGATCACGGGAGAGACAAACGCAACCTTGTAAGTTCATACAAGCGTTTAAAAATCTTTTAAAAACCACATCAACGGAACATGCCACTGTTCAGAATTAAGCAAATCTGAAGAAATTTTGTTCCTTCTGTACAACAACAGCCTCTCCAGATATATGATGAATTTATTTATTAAAAATAAATATTTCAATACTGTAATCTCATAAGCAGCGTAATTCGTTTAACATATCGCATAAATATTTGTTTCTAATTACTTTAGGGAATTAATAGAAATTAATCTCAACTATAGGTTATAATTAAAATAATGTAATTTTTAATGTGTATATATATATATATATATATATATATATATATATATATATATACTTAAATAACGCTTAGATGGAGTTTAAATTGCTATCTTGCTCTATACATACATACATACATACATACATGTATATGTGTGTTGTATGCGTGCATTTATGTCTGTATGTCTATCTGTCTATGTGTATATATATATGCACAACCGAAATATTGCCACATACATACATATTTATATATACAGACACGCATACACGCACAATCAGCACAAGCACACGTGTATGTGTGTATAAGTTTCACTAATAAATTAATATATGATGTGTGTGTGTGTGTTCGCGCGCGCCTATAGGTCGAAGAATGAAGTCATGTCTGAGTCGAAATTAAAACGTACACAATATACATTTAAACAGAAGATTTTGACTTGCTCATGAAAATTCAGCCATGGTTAATGCTTTCCCGTTCTTATCGTTAGAAATATTATACAATATGAAATATGCCTATGGTTAGAAAGTATGTTTGTATTTATATGTGTGCACGCATGTACATATGAATCACCATAAGTGTTTGCCTCTGTGTGTGTGTGTGAGAGAGTGTAATTTATTCATTTTTATGCTTCTATACACAGATACATATGCGCATACAGGATGAATCATCATGTATTTCTATACATAAATACACACTGCGTGTTTGTATTAAAAATTCGGTTGCATATATAACAGGAAAACGTATTTTTTCTCTCCATAGAATATAAGTGCGTGTGCACACACACACACATTGGGGAGGGGTACGTGTGAGTCTATGTATGTATTTATGTGTGTGTGTGTTACCGTGTAATGTGTGTGCCAGTGTGTGTTGATTTGATATAATATGTTCTAAGTGTATATAAACAAAAGCGAGCGTGATGAGCGACTATCAACATACCTTAGCAGAAGTCGGCTGCTAGATTTTTCAGTATATAAACACAGGCAAACATGTTTTATGTACGACTTCAAACATTTTAACAGGTATACATATTGACGGACGATCAAGATGCTTTTGTTCCCTTTACAATGAAAACATTAAAGCTTGTAATATAAATGTACAAAACCATTAATGTTTCTGTTGTATTATCTCGTTTCATGCGATCTACATATGTATAATTTACAATTTTCTTTTCAACTGCTGTTTCTTTCATTCTACTTTTCTGCTAATACTCTTTCAAATATATAGTTCACTGCTAGCATTATTGTTATTATTTATTATCATCATTATTATTATTATTATTTGTCAGTCTTACAATTTCTATTTTATAGTATAAAAAAAAAAGAAAGAAAATAACATACGTGTCAGACAAAATAAACCAAATAAGCAATAGTATGCAGTCATTAAAAAAATAACTTGAAAGGAAAAAGATGAGAGAAAGACTGAAAATAATAACATCTTCAAGTAAGAAGAAAAAGATAGCTTGTTGAACTCAATTTAGTGAAAATAGTCATTTAAAACTAGCAAGCTCCAAAAGCTATAAGGATCAAACATGCACTGACGAATTCTAGAAGAAAGAAATATATATGAATACACTTACCTTTATTTGGTGCACATTATCCTTAGGTGAGCTAAAAGAGGACGTTTTGATGAGTGAATAAGAGTTGACAGGATAGAAACCACAGTACTGAGTTTGTGACAGATGGCAGGAGGGATCCATTCTTGTGATAGATGTGTTGCTGATTTTTTTAAGCAGTGCACGACTGTTTATAAATATAAATAAATCTGGCGTATTCTATCTCCTTACATTTTGCCCTCGCGTTCTCCACAGCTGCATATGCACGAGAGAATACATTTTACTTAGACAATATAAAGTGAGACATTATTCATATGCGATCTTTAAGCATCTTCACCTATATTGTTAACCATCCGCCTATCTCTCTATCAATTTGTCTATTATTACATGAGTATTTGTGCGGATGCGCAAACGCGTACCAGTTCACATATGAACGTTTGTTTACATGCTGTTAAAATCAAACAAATTAAAAAATTGAATTAAAGGTCCTAGAAGTATAAAGCTGCAGGTTGTTATTTAATTAATATTCCATTCCTTTAGACTAATCTTCGGGACAACGGTGTTGCGATGGTAGCTGTGGACGCTTCTGCCATAAAGTTAGGTGCAGCAGGATGGAGGAGGGGTCGTTACTCTAAGCAAGAGAGCAACAGTGGTGGTAATAAACGAGGTAGTGTCGATGAAAGAAGCAGCGTTAGTGGCCTGTAAGGTAAGGGAATAAAGGAATGATGAAATGTTGTTGTAAGATGGAGAATGAAAGAAAGATTAATGAAGAAATGAATGGGTTGGCGGACGAATAGACGTGAGTACAAGTGGAAGTAGCGAAGTGAGGGAAAGGTTGAGATAGAGAAAAGCGGTGAAGGGAGTATAAGAGAGTGTGTAGAAGGATGAGGGAAACGTGTCTGAATGTATACAGGAAGGTTTGTTCCACTCTTTCAAGTTACCAGAATAAAAACAAGCTGTTCTAGTAAAATAAATATAGCTTCACTATGACAAAACACACATATGGATTGGCGTGTGCGCTAACACACACGTGTAAACAAACACAGATTAGATTCATATAATGGAATGATGTAGATGAGGGAGTCTTTCATAGAAACTGAATCCGTATGGTTCATTATAAATCAAATCATAAGAAATTGAATATGGACAATTTCTTTTTATATGTGTACAATTGCTATTATCAATATCAACAGAAAAATAAAAATTCCTAGATTTGACAGCAATGGTACACAGGAGGAGCCAGATGAAAACCTATAAACTATCTAAAAGTAAATATGTATGGAAGTAAGAAAACGTTTTAAGCTGGTGCCTGTAGAGTAGTTTTCCCTCACTTTTTAATATAATTTGTATTATTACAAAAACAGAAAGTATCTCCCGTTCCTTATACATGAGTACTTATACACCTGTTCCTACGTATACGTGCGAATAAATATTACACTGAGTGGAGAGGATTTCGCTCCAACTAAATACGAACTTGGATTTCAAAAACATAGAGCTAATATGATTAAATGAAGATACATTTAGCTAATGATGTCTATATGCATATATTGTGACTGCAAAAAGACAATATAGTAGCAATTAATTTAAAATTATAAGTTTTTTTTTTTTTTAAATTTTAATTAGCTTGGATTATTTAGCACTAAGAGCTGCAAAGACGGCAAATAAAACGGACCAAAATTGCCTTACAACAGTTAGTTATGTCCCTTTACGTTTTGAGTTCAAATCCTGCCATGGTTTAATTCGATGATATCCCTCCGGGTTCGACAATACACAGCAAAGTACTGTTACCATTTTAACTGAAAATATATACATCCTTCCTAAAATGTGTAGTCTGTTCTAAGTTGATAAATTCGATTTCGTTTTTTTTTTAACGAAAAAATCAGTTATTTTTAATAAAATTTCAAAATGTAATAAAATTTCAAGTAATTGAGTAGATATAGCATTATGCAAAGTTAACTTTAGAAATACGTTAGATAACGAAATAATTCGTTCTTTGCGTGGATATGTGTAAGAACATCTGCAAGTGGTTAAAAACTCATGTGAACAGAATGAAAGTTATCTGCAAAATTCTAAATTTTATAAG
>NC_068990.1:59113726-59115324 GCF_001194135.2 Octopus bimaculoides | reverse complement strand
TGGCACTGAACCAAAAATTTGAAACTATTATTATTATTATTATTATTATTATAATAATAATAATAATAATAATAATAATAATAATAATAATAATAATAAGGCGGCGAGCTGGTAGAATCGTTAGCACGCCGGGCGGAATGCTTAACGGCATTTCGCCCGTCTTCACGTTCTGAGTTCAAATTCTACGGGGGTCGGCTTTGTCTTTCATTGGGTCGATAAATTAAGTACCAGTGAAACACTGCGGTCGATGTAATCGACTAGTCCCCTCCTCTATAATTTCAAGGCTTTGTGCTTTCAGTAGAAAGGATTACTACTACTACTACTTTGCCATGTCTCAACAGGACAGTAGCAAGTTTTCACTTTGCTACTATTTCAGCTATAATCTAGAAGAGCTATGTTACAGCAGAGAACTTGTGTCTGGTTCACTCACATTTTGTCGCAAAATACAAGACACGTTGAAACTGAACGACAAATCATTTCGTCGTATTTTATTTTCCGCCAGTTTCTCATACCAAATATATTATTTTCTCTTCTCGTCCATTTGAAACCTCAGTGATATTTGACTCTCAGAAGAATTTTAATTCACGACTAATATCTGCACCTTACTTCCAGCAATATATTTTGGTTTATCAATTTTGTCTTAAGGACACATCACATAATGAAATCGCTGATATAGAAAATTGTTGGGGTAGGAGGTATATCTGGGATGTCTATGATATGTCTGTTCAAATACGACCAATCTGGTGTTAAACTACGGAAACAACGATTCTTTAATAGACAATAATATTTTCGCAATTTTTTAATAATGAATGAATCCAATGTTAGAATATCGAGATTGCTTGGACGACATTGGAACTCAAAAATAAAAAATAAAAAATAAAGAATGAACGGATTGAAAGAATCAACAGACAAATTTTTGCTGAGAAACGCTCGGTTCCCTTAACTAAAAGTTGTTTCTAATTCTTTATTATAACAGCGATCTTCAAAACTATACAAACAAATTCTCCACAGTAAAGAAAACAGCGGTATGAAAACTAACAGATGTGAGCAAGATTTAAGTTTATATATGATACCGCAGCGGCAGCAGCATGTGCTGATTAAGCAGTAGGAAAAATAAATAAATGCACGTGAAATAAAAAAAAAATTATCTAGACACACAAAGTAATTGTCAAATAGTCTATATTTACTTCACCTATTTTGTACCAGTCAAGAAACTAGTTATTGTGTCAAAGGTCATTATATATATATTAATATACGTCGTTTAATCTTTCTGGCTTCCGAAATACTTTTTTTATAAAAGTACTACTTCTGAGATTTTGGGGGTAAGTAAACAAAACATCAACTGCGTTCGGTAAACATCGATGTTTTCCGCGATCGATGACAGATATGGCCGATTTTCATCGAATAATGAACTGAGGAAGACCCTGAAAGACTTAGAAAATAGGACATGAGGCTTCAGCTTCTTCTCAAAGAGTAGTGGGCGGAAGTGAATTCGAATGTTATATAAACAACATCTTCGTCAAAGATGTTATATGTGAGATACATACACACGCACACACACACACACACACACACATTAAGAATTTCTTATGTGTGTA
>NC_068990.1:59105164-59111249 GCF_001194135.2 Octopus bimaculoides | reverse complement strand
CCCTCCCCCTCTGTCTCTTTGAATAATAAATACACTCAGGTTGCCTCAAATATACACTTGCTTTCTTCTTCCTTCTCGTTAACGTCATCGTCGTTCTCTTCCTCCCGCCTAAGCACACACACACACACACATACACACATCTATATTTATCTTTGTAATTCCTTTTTCACTCATTAAAAACACGCACTGATATTCAAGGCTCTTGTGCACAACATTTACGCGATCTCTTCTCCATTTCTTTTTTTTAAATTTTCCTCCCCCCCCCCCTCTCTCACTTATTCATAAGCAAGGGTGTGATATCTTTGTAGCGCCATTGTTCACAAATCTGAAACGAGAAGAAATTTAAAAGTAAACATATATAAATAGATAAATAATAAACAACAAATTACTTTGATGGCTCTCAAGGCTAAAACAATGGTCAAATATCTGTACATTTATGTTTGTGTGTATGTGTGCGTGAGTACATACATACACTTGCGTGTGCGCACATACAGAACTTTGTATCTTAGAAATCGGCTCCTTTCTCAGAAGAATTTAAATAATTAAAACCCGGAGAAAACATACATACATACACCCGTACGCACATACATACATACACACACATACATACATACATACATACATACATACACATACATACATACATACACACTTCAATCCATCCTCTCTCTCTCCATCCATACGTATGTACAGTAGAGAGAAAGAATCAACATAACAATATACATCTTTTTGTTTTTCTTTTCTTTTTTTTTTGAAACTAATGATGCCTCGTTCAGGACATTGACACGTGACACATACAACCAGAGATGAAACAGGGTTTTTGGGAACTAAGAGTACGTAAAGGTTTATATGTCGGAGGTTAGGAAAAAGAGGGTAGGCGCACTAAGCTCCCCCTCCCTTTCGTGATCTGAAAAAGTAGGGGAACATTGTCTTCCTGCGTAGCAACCTCATTTCCCTCTGTTTACAATATTATTTGCTATAAATAAACTCCAAGAAACTAGGATTGTAGTTTTAAAGTTGTTGCGTCCAGAATATGCTTATCTTTTTCTACTTGTTTCAGTCATTGGACTGCGGCCATGCTGGGGCACCGTCTTGAAGGGGTTTTAGTCGAACGAATCGATCTTAGTGCTTTACACTTTTACTCTTTTACTTGTTTCAGTCATTTGACTGCAGCCATGCTGGAGCACCGCCTTTAGTTGAGCAAATTGACCCCAGGACTTATTCTTTGTAAGCCTAGAACTTATTCTATCGGTCTCTTTTTTGCCGAACCGCTAAGTTACGGGGACGTAAACACACCAGCATCGGTTGTCAAACGATGCTGGAGGGACAAACATAGACAAACAAACAAACAAACAAACACACACATATATACATATACATATATACGACGGGCTTCTTTCAGTTTCCGTCTACCAAATTCACTCACAAGGCTTTGGTCGGCCCCTGGCTATAGTAGAAGACACTTGCCCAAGGTGCCACGCAGTGGGACTGAACCCAGAACCATGTGGTTGGTAAGCAGGCTACTTACCACACAGCCACTCCTGCGCCTGCTTGTTTGTTTTCGTTTTTTTTTACCTGGTACTTATTCCATCGGTCTCTTACCGGACCGCTACGTAAACAAACCGATACCGGGTGTGAAGCTGTGGTGGAGGACAAACAACACAAACACACACACACACACACACACACTGAAACATATGTGCGCGTGCGGTGTGTGTGTGTGTGTGTGTGTGTGTGTGTGTGTGTGTGATATGAGAGCAGTGGAATCAAACTTCCTCATACATCAAATGGGCCAACAACTGGGACAAAGGAAGGCACATGCAGGAGTGGTGATGTAAAAAACTCCAGCCTGAGGAAATCAGCAAAACCACGATTGTGCATGACCGCAGTTACATGGCTGAAACAAACAAAAGAATGAAAGAATATATATATATACACATAATACTGTAGTAGGATCGATCGATTATGGTATAAGCAGTTGGCAAGAATCTAGCATAAACAAGACATGTTTAGAAAGTTCATTAACCAATTCATTAAATATACTTCGTCCAATATCGGGATTAGGTAGAAGATTATGTACTATAAGATGACAAATGTTATACAACTCCAGTTCGAAAGCATCAAATGTTGCTTGATATGCAATAACTAAGTCTGTAAATGAAGAGAATGGAAGAAGTAGTTAAGCACTACATCTGTTTCATAAGGAGCACTGGGTGTATATTATGCAACATTATAAATGTTACATGGCTATCAGGTGTCCTTTCTGATCGGAGACATTTGGCTATCTTGTTGGAAATTATTTGCTGTAGGGAATTATGCAAAAAAAAAAGGAAAAAAATGGGATCGGTAAAGAGCCAATCACGTGCCCTACGTACAGATTACCACAGAGAGATAGTGTGGTTTCAAGGAGATCATACACATACACATACATTCATACACACATACATAACACACATACACATATACAGCGATATATAAAAAGTTAAATAAGATTCAAGTAAAAGCCTTGTAGTACGCTATGCAAAGCTCGTCTACACTTATTGGCTATCTGATGTCATCATACAGTGGAAATGCTCTTACTACAGGATATACATCAAGAATTACATAGTATCCGTAGAGTTTATATAAATAGATAAATAGTAGAAAATGGATTGAACGACGTTCTTTATTTAAAATAATTAAAATTGTTCCAGCACATTTTCACATTCGTAGCATACTACTGAAATAATATTATCAATATAGATATACTTGCTACACACACATATACTCACAAAAATATACACACTTCGATGTAAATATTTACGAAGGAATGTATCCGTACAATGCTAGTATAAAATTATATTCTTGATTACTTCCGTAAATATACACGAACGTACGCTAAAGGATTATTGAATGTAATGACAGAAAAAATTAAGCCATAAAAAAAATGAAATGTTACAAGATAACAAAGGTTAAATTGTTGTTACAGAGTATAAGTATATACACACAAAAAAAGACATTGTTGGCATCCTTTTGTTTCGGGAGACAATGGAGTTGCGCATCCAGTCTGGTTTTTACATTTCATGTCCTCTCCAGTTTTGAGCAGGCCTGGGCTAGATGTAAGGAAATCCTGGGTAGCCCAATCGTCAGGATTCCTCTCTCGATCTTGCTGACGTAGTCCAAAGGAGTGCAGAGCATTACGTTTGGCACCAGCTTGGTTGCAGGAGCTGTCGGAAGTGTCGAGTCGAACACTAAACCTCCTACAGGGCTCCACTCCGGATTTCTTTGAAGGTTGTCTACTTTCCGTAACCCTGGATAAGGACTCATACCGGGTACTGTCAGCCGGAGCCAGCTGAGCCCGGGACTCGTGTCAAGCAGGGTCGTCATTCCCTGAAGTAGTGAAGAAAATCGCTACCCACTACCTACAAAAAGATCTACATCTACATATATGTACATGTAAAGATCGTTTGAAGTATAGCCAGAAAAAAAAACAGGAAAGCACATCATATATATATTGTATGGATTATGGTAAAACGGGAAACAAGTCTTATGCAACGATGAACCGGTGTGAAAAGAAGGAAAAATTATAAAGGTACACTCACCTACATGGGCATATAAATGTGTGAAGATTAAAGGTATATAAATTGACAAGAAATAACATGACACTCTGTGGAATGAGAAAGTAACTGACGAAAAAAGCGATCAGGAACGAGATATATGGGAAGGTAACTATGTTTAACCACCAGGTAGTAGCAACATGGAAAGGTAATGTAGATTCGAATGGTTCGTATACACGTTAATAAAACGAGGTGAGGAGTCTACTAGGGAAAATATTATTGCACTAAATAACGCTAAATAGATATAGTAATATCCTAGAGGTGAGGGCAAGTGAAGTACCTTTAGAAATTATCATTTACTACACATTAACAGGCAGTAACTAGTATTTTCTAATGGAAATTAGGGTCTGTAACGGACGAAGGTATTGCGTAAACAGTATTTGCACTTTGTTACCATCAAATCTCTTGATTATGCTATTTTTACTGTTCTTAATTGTCATAATCTCTGCAACTCGTAGTGAACATTTATTGTTACATTCGTTGAAGTGTTTTGCACGTTGAATGACTGACCGTTTAATATCGTAGTCTACCAAATCCTTCTTTAATTTCCAAATTATTTAAAATAAATATGTGCTACCAGCATTAGCTTCGAACCTAAATGCTTTATTGTGATTATGTAACCATGACTTTAAATTATTGAAAGAAGTACGTATGTAAATAATTCAGTTTGATTTGCAGAAACTACACATTGATTAATAATGCTGTTTATTACACACGGACAGGAAGAGGCGCATTAATTATTACAGAACCTATTTTCGCGTCCATGCGGGGTGTGGCTCAAGTCATTGTGTTTATCGCCGTCACTGCCTTCATTAAAAACACTGGCAGTCCTATCACCGACAGAGTTGGCAGTGTCTTCCTTTGACCTCCGGCACTCATCCTTTCCCTATAAAAAGCACTGGATTTAGGGTTTCGGGTAGAGGATCTAGGCATATGCCTAATAACTAATGGTTTGGGTATGAACCTATTAACTGATAAGTTAATGGGCTCAGTAACAAGTATACCGCCATGAGAGTTAAAGTGGGGGATTTTGACATAGTATTTAACAGGTGAGTTTATGAAGATTAAAATGGGTATAAGAGGCCGTTTAGCTGATACGGCCGAGGAGGAGCTAGCTTATTTCGTTCTAGATGGAGACGGCGAGGACCGGGTTCCGTGACCAAAGATGCAGTCAGCGGAGGTAGAGCAGTAGTTGTTATCCCGTGTGAAATGGCCAGGGTTATCCCAAATAGGTATATACTTTATTTTTACAAAGCGCATCGCCATAGTCGTCTGTGTACTGGTCGAAAATGTCTGTACTAGCTGGTAGGGAAGTGATTCTATATGACACGAGATCGACGCTCGTATTGAAGACAGAACGAGGGTGATTGGATTAAAAGTTAAAATTATTAAGGTTTTCATCCGGTTTGTTTTACAGGTGAAAAGGGTCTTATTCTAATATAAAAGGTAGAGCAATTTTTAAATTATTACTAAATGTGACGCTCAGACCTATATCCTTAAAACATGTTTTCTAATTCTTTTCATAAAGCGTACACCATCACTATTTCTACTTCCATAGATGGGAAATAAAGTGTCGTCTCTATAGACTACCCCAAGCGTTGAGAGAAATTACTCTTGCCACACATACGCGCGCGCGCGCACATACACAGACGCACGTGTGTGTGTATATGCATGTATATATGTATGTTGTGTGTGTGTATAGATATAGATATATAAGGTCCTGGGAGAGTAGAAAGATAGGGTATTTTCAATGCAGTACTCAACCCTTGCTTTAAGCTATCTACACCGAAAAGTTGATTCAAGAAAAATGTCAAAATTCTTCAGATGTAGAAAATCCAGGTTTTACAATGGTAAAACTGTTGTGTTAAGACGAAATTCTTTCCAACACGAAGAATAAGTAAATGTAATTTAATATAATTAGCAAATATATGGGGTTGATAGGCTGGTGAATATTTCAAAGAACCTTCAAAGTTTCTCAAGGTGATCTTGAGATAGATTTCGTAAAGCCGAAGCTAATGGAGGAGAATGTAGCCTTTATATATTTGTGGAAGTGCAGCTTCATCAAGCAGGTAATGCGGTGGCTGGCATAGTAAAGAGAGATGAGATCAACTTGATTGTTAAATTTGAGGTCAGCAGTAAAACGAAATCCTAGTTACTGTGCACGTTTGCGAAAGTAGCAGCTGATTTAAAGGGTTGACAGAAAAATTCGTTCGCTTTTTTTTTTCTACTTGGCACTTCATTGCTATATGCCTCAAAAGTGGTAAAATTTATTCAAATTTTCAAAATGAATAAAAGTTGTAGAGGAAGAGTAGAGACCGATAGAATAAGTACTAGGCTTACAAAGAATAAGTTCTGGGGTCGATTTGTTCGGCTAAAGGCGGTGCTTCAGCATGGCTTCAGTCAAATGACTGAAACCAGTAAAAAAAAAAATAAAAGCATAAATGAATGAATAAATAAATAAATAGATAAATAAAATACTCCGTTAGAAA
>NC_068990.1:59092139-59105154 GCF_001194135.2 Octopus bimaculoides | reverse complement strand
ATACATACATTTATGCGTGTTTGTCTTTGTGTCTGTGTTTGTCCCCACCCCTCGCTATCGCTTGACAACCGATGCTGGTGTGTTTACGTCCCGGTAACAAGTGGTTCGGCAAAAGAAACCGACAGAATAAGTATCAAGCTTACAAAGAAAAGTCTTGGGATTTCTTCGACTAAATCCCTTTAAGGTAGTGCTCCAGCATGGCCGCAGTCAAATGACTGAAACCAGTAAAAAAAAAAATAAAAGCATAAATGAATGAATAAATAAATAAATAGATAAATAAAATACTCCGTTAGAAATATTTTTCTTTTAAATCTTAATAATACTGGAAAGGATTAAAATAAAATGGCAAATGTGGAACGAATGAATTTATCTGAAAACCTTTTAGAAATTATTGTTTAATGATATTCCATAGGATTTAGAAAAAGAGAAACGAACAGCGATTTTATTTTATTCGTTTATTTTATTCGTTGTGCATATCCCACTTACAGGTTCTGTCTGTACGATGTAAGTTATAGCTCTGTTATTATCCAACATTACCAAGAGAACAACAGGCGGTAATGGACCTAACATCATCAGCTTTTATCAACGGTTCTCAGCCTGGGGTATCCACATTTTGCGGGGATGGGGCGAGATGGAATTTCAAGGGATGCAGCAGAGGATAAGTATTCACTTTATTGAATTCCCTTTCAGAATAAAATTATCAATTCCCCCCCCCCCCCAAATGAAGTCTATTAAAGGCGCCCAGAACTTTATTCTTCTACATTTATTCATATTGTTGTTGGCACTCCGTCGCTCACGACGTCCAGGGTTCCAGTTGATCCGATCAACGGAACAGCCTGCTCGTGAAATTAATGTGCAAGTGGCTGAGCATTCCACAGACATGTGTACCCTTAACGTAAGCCCTCGGGGATATTCAGTGTGACAAGGCTGACCCTTTGAATTACAGGCACAACAGAAACAGGAAGTAAGAGTGAGAGAAAGTTGTGGTGAAAGAGTACAGCAGGGTTCGCCACCATCTCCTGCCGGAGCCTCGTGGAGCTTCAGGTGTTTTCGCTCAATAAACACTCACAACGCCCGGTCTGGGAATCGAAACCGCGATCCTATGACCACGAGTCCGCTGCTCTAACCACTGGGCCATTGCACCTTCACTTATTCCTATTAATAATTATTAAAAGTCATTTTTGAATAAAGGTAACATTTTCTTATTTATCGATATAACAGAATTTGGCTGTGACTGAAGAAATGGTAAAGAATCAGTTACTAAATACTTTTTAGTATTTAGTAACAAACCTTTATGTTATGAGTTTTAATCTTGCCGAAGTTAACATCGCCGTTTATCCTTTTGGGTCGCTAAAGTAAAGTTCCAGTCAAGCAATGCATTCTATTTAATATTCATACGATGCACCCTAGATGTAAATGGATGTAAATCTTCATTCACCGATGAAAATTATTCCGTTTTTAATTCCAAAGACTCTGTTCCAATGGCGCAGCATTAACTGGCACTCCGTCGCTTACGACGACGAGGGTTCCAGTTGATCCGATCAACGGAACAAGCGGCTTGTGAAATTAGCGCGCAAGTAGTTGAACTCTCCACAGACATGCGTACTCTTAAGGTAGTTCTGTGGGAGAGTCAGCGTGACATAGGATGTGACAAGACTGGTCCTTTGAAATACAAGTACAACTCATTTTTGTCAGCTGAGTGGATTGAACCAACGTGAAATAAAGTATCTTGCTCAAGGACACAACGCGTTGCCAGGAATCGAACTCACGGCCTTACGATCATGAGCCGAATACGCTAATCATTAAGCTACGCGCCTTCCCTCGGTGCAGCATTATTTCATTGGTAAAATCTATTCTCAACAGATGCATTTACATATCTCTGTGCTACTGCTATTTTTGTTGACATCTCACAAATCAGCCGTGACTGAGCAGGCCAATCATCAATGACGTTCCAGCCATAACCTCCCCATGTTTTTTTTTTTCAGATGCAGTATATTGAATAAGACTGCATTGTCTGTGTGTCTTTTATAATTTCAGAGATTGTTTTCCAATGCATTTGGCAATATCAAAAAATAATAATAAATAAATGGACTGATATAGTTACAAGAGGAATTGAAACCAACTTACTGTTCCGCAAGGTTAGGAGCTTATCTCTACTCCTGTATTCAAAAGAAGCCATTTTTATGTATCACAGGCTGTCGATAATATTGGTTTCAATTCTGACACAAGACCAACAATTTCGGGGGAAGAGTAAGCCGATTTCATCGACCCTAAAAGGATAGAAGGCAAGGTCGTCCTCCGTGGAATTTAGATTCAGAACGTAAAGTCGGAAGAAATACTGCTAAGCGTTTTTTTCCGGCACGGTAATGATTCTGCCAGCTCGCCGCCTTACAGGCCGTCGATAATATTGGTTTCGAATTCTGACACAAAGCCAGCAATTTCAAGGGACAGGATAAGTCGATTACATCGACCCCAGTGCTCGATTGGTACTTATTTTATCAACCCCCTAAATCAACCTCGGTGGCATTTGAACTCAGAAAACATAAAGGCGGACAAAATGTTACCAACCATTTTGCCCGGCATGCTAACGCTTCTGCCGGCTGTCAATAACAATGATTGTTAAAATAAAGTCCGAGTCAAGTACTGAGGTGGATTTAAGATTCCTATGTTGCATCCTAGATGTGATGAAGTTATCGTCATCATTGATGTCTTTCAAGGTTGAGAAGTTGATGCTATTGAATTTATCTATATTCTAAGATGGTTGTATGAACCTATTTTTGACCTAAAAGAAAGTTGACAAGGAGAACATAAGAATTGGAACGCATCTAGGTCTGATTCTTTGTCGTGGAGTTGCTTCCCTTAGTAATTATGATAGAAGGAAAAACAATAATGAAGAGTAAGATTGCTTGACTATGTTAGAGAGGAGAATAGTAATAGTTACAGTTGGAAATGAAACCGGGTGGTTGATCTGTAAGGCTAGGAACTTATTTCTACTCTCCAGTATTCATCAAAGAAACCACTTTGTGAGCTAAAGGCCGCCGATAGTATTTACAGAAACGGACAGAGAAATTTAATAAAACCTGGCGATATTTGAGAACAAAGAGAAGTATTTGATTAAACGGTGATGATATTTTGAGAAGAAAGTGAAGACGAATAAATCTTTTGAGTTATTATAAGTTAGACTACATCAACTGATACGGTTTGCTTTAAAGGTAAGTGAATTATCATTTGCTTGTGTTGAGTCATTAAAGGCCAACCAAAGTTTTCCACTGGTGTCAGTTAATACCAAACGAAGCAGGACTTGGAGGGGATACTGAGATTTCTGAGTTCGAGAACAGACCGAGGCCTTCAAAGTCCTTCAGGGTCTCCAGTAATTCGTTTTACCTGGCAGAAGTTTGTGTCATTCTCCTTATAAAACAAAGTGAACCGCTACATCAGTGGCTCTCAACCACTGTCCATACGGCCCTTTGGGGGTCCACATAAGATTCGGTGTTAAGATTTATGTGCAATAAACTAGTTTTACTTCTACAATGCACAAAATATTTCAACAATTTTTTAAAATACAATTCCTTATAATATCTAATTATAAAAATATAAGAGGACTTTTTTTAACATCAAATGTTTATTAGGGTAAAGTAAAATAGAAATCAAAGAGGTTCATAGGCAAAAGGTGGTTAAGAACCACTGCTCTACGTGGTCGCTCGGCTTACTAGAAATAGTAGTGAGGCCTCCTTCACATTACACCTTAATGACATAAAAGGACACTTTGGATCATGTAGTACGGGGTGAAAAGACGGAATTGTACCTTACTTATTTAAAAAAAAAAAAGATACTTGCTTCATTAAGCAAAGCAACTTCGGTACTTGTCATGTCATCTTGCATCCTAGCCTATAATCGTTAAAGAGCTAATTAACAACTTGATTAACATTTATATGGCGTTTGTAAAAATTACAATGACCATGACATCGTTGTTCTGGAATATTTAAGAATAATTCTTTTAGAAAATAAGAAAAAAAATAGAAGAAAAGTGAATATTTATATTGCTTATGTGAACGCGTTTGGGTCGGTTTTTATATGTATAGACAAGCGAGAGATGGTTATGATATGGTATAATCGCGACAAGATTGTTTACATCACGATTTTATCGATATTCAAGTTCTATTTTATAAGAGAAGGGAATAAATTTTTCGCCTGTGATTTCCCAAGGCTTCTTAGTGGTGTAAAAGAAAGACAATGATTTTATGCATGTGGAAAACGAAACCGTTTCACCAAATTGTCCTATATAAAGCTGCTCAAACACGATTTCTTTAATTTAATAGTTTATTGTATTAAAATATAGGCGACGTGTTCTGGAAAATTAGTTTCAGATTCAAGCCTCAACCCCACTACACGGGTTTAATTTACGAACAAGACCCATATCATTTCACCTACACTAGTTGTTGCTGCTTCGTGTAGAAATCTAGGCAAGCGGGGTCAAAATCACCACTGTGATAACAAAGACGAACATTGGTTAAAATTTTTGGGAGCCATTTATTTTCTACTCGTACGTAACATCGTGCAGGTGTACCGCGTGTATATACAAATGCATGGATGTGTACGGTAGACTACAAAATAAGACAAACTTAAATACAAAAACTATTTGAACAGGGTTCTACTGATATTTGACTTCCTGATGTACAACTTTCTTGTAATAAAGTTTGATTACAAAATACATTCAACATGTTTATTATGACTGACACACGCGAGCGAAAAGTATCAAATTAGGGAAAAAAAATGTTGGATATACTGAAACACTTTCATTCATGGATATACAATTATCTACACATCATTATATTTCTCAGGTTAATGTAAGGAAAACAACTAGATATATTTAAATTATCTTAGAAAAACTTTGTCGGCTCATCATTTTATAAGCAGTAGAAAATTGGTCACACTGGTACAAAGCTCTGTTCGCAGTAACATGAAATAACCAAAAAAGAACATCCAGGGAAGGCAACGGGTTTTCTGAGATATAGACAAGACACAAAAAAGGGACCCCACCCCTTTTTCTGAAAATAAAACAACCCCGATCACTTCCGACAAGTTGTGAAAGCTAATACTAAATAGTAATACAGTAGCCTTATCGTTGGAGATAACACTAGTGATGTTACTAAGAGCGCCTGTGCCAGTCATGGGCAAACTACGGCCTGTGGGACTTTCTGAATGTCACGCCAACGAAAAATCATTTCGAATTTTTTAGTACAGCAGCTCGCCTTACGATGATCCACATCTTATGCGACCCTTCTCGAAAAGGATTGCTCTAGGTTCACATATAAACTACCTGAAACGACGAAAGGAAAGCGTATCTACAAACTAGGTCTTACTATCCAGTCCCGCTGCGTAACACCTTGCGCAAGTGACTTCTACTGTAGTCTTCGACCGACCAAAGCCTCATGAGTGGATTTGGTAGAGGGAAACCGAAAGAATCCCGTCGTATGTATATATATATATAATTCTTTATTGCTCACAAGGGGCTAAACATAGAAGGGACAAACAAGGACAGACAAAGGAATTAAGTCGATTACATCGACCCCAGTGCGTAACTGGTACTTTATTTATCGACCCCGAAAGGATGAAAGGCATATTCGACCTCGGCGGAATTTGAACTCAGAACGTAACGGCAGACGAAATACCGATAAGCATTTCGTCTGGCATGTGTGTGTGTGTCCGCCATCGCTTGACAACCGATGTTGGTGTGTTTATGTCCCTGTAACCTAGTGGTTCGGCGGTGCTCCAGTATGGCGGCAGTCAGCTGACTGAAACAAGTAAAAGAATAAAAGAATATATATGTGTGTGTGTTTGCACCCCCCCCCCCATCACGGCATGATATTTGGTGCTGGTTTGTTTACGTCTCCATAACCTAACGGTTCGGCAAAAAGAACAGATAGAATAATAATTACTGGGTACGATTTGTTCCATTAAACTCTTCATGGCGGTGCTCCAGCATGGCCGCAATCCATCCATTTAACTTAGTAAAAAATAATATATATGTATGTATACACAGACACACACACACACAAACACATAGAGACATATACAAACATTCATATGTGCGTGCGTGTGTGTATGTGGCCTCCACCAAAAAAACGAACAAACAACAATTAATATCGTATTCTTCGTAGATTCAAAATGAATGTAAATATATGTAATATACGTAGATATCCTTTCCAAGATAGTAACTCTGGAAATCACTCTGAATGTTGATTGTTGGTTGAACAAAACATTTTATCTGATATTGGTAATTTGTCGCTGACCTATTTTCTCCAGTTTGCTAGCTTTAATTATATTGCTAACCTTGACTCAGTGTAGATGACATTATCTAAGACACCAAAGGATGAAACAACGCAGCGATAATGGCAGAAAAACTATTATCGAAGCTTTATCGTTCCGTGAGCGTGATTTATAGAGATTTTATTACACAAAGTGAATTACAGAACAAGTAGAATCATACATATTATCAAGTGGATAATTACGCTTCCAACAAACCATGCATGCGATATGGTTTCGAATTTTATTGGTACTTCGATATTTTGGTGCTACTTTAAGGTGCGGTGTACTGTAGTATTCGTAGTCTATGCTGTTCTGATCCGGATTAGGGTCAGGGTTAGATTAGGGGATAAGGTTGGGGCTTAGGATTAGGGTGAGAATTAAGATTTAGGATAAGAGTAAGGGTTAGGTTAGAGGTTAGGGTTTACGATTAGGATTAGGGTTTAGGATGAGGGTTTGAGTTTAGGGTTAGAGATTACGGGTAGGGTTAGGCTTTTAGATAAGGATTAAAGTTGGGGTTAAAGATTAGAAGTTAGAGTTGGGTGGGGCTAGGTAAGAGTTTAGGGTTAGAGATTACAGTTAGGGTTTAAAACTAGGGTTAGAGTTAGGATTTAGTGTTAAGGTTAGGTAAGAGTTTAAGGTTAGGGTTATGGCTTGAAGTTAGGGTTTACGGCTAGAGTTATGTTAAGGTTTAGAGTTAGAATTAGGGTTTAGTGTAAGGATTAGGGTTAGGTCAAAATTTAAGGTTAAGGTTTACAGTTAGGATTAAGGTGTAAATGGCCAGGTAGACCGTGCACGTTAAAGTGTAAACGGCCAGGTAAACCCGCATGTTAAAGTGGCACCGATATTTTTTTGGCTTCTAGCACTGATATTCTTGGAAAAGTATAAATGGCATGTTTCTTGTAATCTTTGCCTTCTGTTGCCGTAGTGAAATAGTCATACGTAAATGGATATATCAGAACATGAAACATCAAGCTATTGACTCTAATCAAGTGATACGGACATTTACGTTATTCTCATGTATAATTCGTAAGAATAGAGAAACATAATCCACAGCTGGAATTCTAGATAACTACCATCACCATCCTTGACAAAAGTATTCATACAAAAAGGGGATTTTAGACTCAGAAAAATATTGCTATTGGTATGTTTTGCAAGAAGTGATTAAGGAAAAGACTGTTAAACCTTGCACTTCATAGACGCTTCAGTATTCATTTAAAAAAAAGAACTGATGGTGCCCCAGCATGGCCGCAGTCAAATGACTGAAACACGTAAAAATAGACAAAAGAATATATACATATGTATATATGTGTGTGTGTGTGTGTGTAAGTATATGTATGTTTTCAATTATTTAAATTCTTCCTCTGAGGAAGGAACTGGTTTCTAACAAAAAATACAAAGCTTCATTATTGGTTGTTGGCACTCCGTCGCTTACGACGTCGAGGGTTCCTGTTGATCCGATCAACGGAACAGCCTGCTCGTGAAATTAACGTGCAAGTGGCTGAGCACTTCACAGACACGTGTACCCTTAACGTAGTTCTCGGGGATATTCAGCGTGACACAGTGTGACAAGGCTGACCCTTTGAATTACAGGCACGACAGAAACAGGAAGTAAGAGTGAGAGAAAGTTGTGGTGAAAGAGTACAGCAGGGTTCGCCCCCCCCCCTACCGGAGCCTCGTGGAGCTTTAGGTGTTTTCGCTCAATAAACACTCACAACACCCGGTCTGGGAATCGAAACCGCGATCCCATGACCGCGAGTCCGCTGCCCCAACCACTGGGCCATTGCGCCTCCACATTCATTATTGGTATGTAGATACCAAAAACAATGTCATATTTTAAACTTCAGGAAAGTATTGCATATTTTTACTGTTTCACATACAGATTGTATTTGCAATGTGTAAGTTGGTTGATTTATTTTCTGAAATCTTAGTTTACCCAGATTGTCACTTACGCATGTATTCACTAACCCAAGTGTAACAATTATCATTGATGTAAATGTGAATTTGTAATCTATACATACAAGTTGAAGATTTCGAAGCAGCTGTCCATAGTGATCTTCATTCTCTTTGGTTTTCAAGCTGATATCTATGACGGTTTATACCTTTTTTTGTCTGTCACAAACAACACTATCCTACCTGTTATGTTTATACTTGACGTGTTTTGATGAGAATATTTCATCAGTGTTCCTTGTGTTGATGCTTGAGTATGTATTCAGTAACATGTATATATGTCTCTTCTATTTTTTAAATTATAATAAGTCTTCCACTGAGAAGCGAACCGGTTTCCAACAATGATACAAGGCTCCATCTTTGGGATGTAGTTAACACAAACACATTCACATTTGGAGTTGAGAAAAGTCTTGCATATTTTTACTGTTCCATTCACAGATTGCGTTTGTAATTTACGAAGTAGCCGGTCGATTGCTCTTTCTGAAAATCCCAGTTTATCCAGATTCTTCTTTAAGTATTTACTAACAAAACCAAGTGCTCCAATTATTACTGGTATGAATATGAATTCATAGCCTGGATATAGAAGCTGGAGGTTTCAAAGCAGCTGTCCATAGATATCCCTTTTTTATTCGATTTTTCAAAGAGATATTTGTATGTATGTATGTATGTATGTATATACACATACTCACGTACACATATATGAGGATGATACCGAAAGTAGTGCAAATGTAGGCATTACTTTTAAATTAGTTAAAATCTGTTGTTCAGATTGTACGTGTTGCTATAGTGACTCTCCTTCCGTCAATTGTAGCACTCAACGTAGTCTCCATTACAAGTGACGTATTTGTACCACCAGAGAACCTAACTCTCGAGTTCTCTTTGAAAACATTTTGGTGTGCACTGTTGTGCATACTTCTTTATGCTCATTTTAACCTCGTCTGTATCGCAAATCGTTGTCACAAAAAACTGTCCTTCATTGTACAACATAAGTGGAAGTCAGAGGACGCAAAATTCGAACTGTATGAAGGTTTGGGATCATTGACCTACCCAGTTTATTCATTGATTAATTTGCTGCCAAACGTTTGTGTGGTTGCACACTGTCATGGTGAATGTGGATCGGCTTCACATTCATGTTGGGTCTCTTCTTTCTAGTTGCTTCCCTAAGCTTTCTTTAATGCCTCAATATGCCGCTCCAGAAAATCAGTGACCAAGACTTTCTGTGCAGATTGCTGGCTCTTGAACCTCCTTGGTCCTGGAGAAGAGGTATGAAACCATTCCAGGGACTGAACTTTCGTTTGCAGATCATAATGGTACGCCATGTTATACCTCTTGTCATCAGATCGTAAAAAGAAAAATGCGTATTCATTGGCTTCAAATGCTTCCAAGAGAACAGAACTGACTTCTATCTTTCTTTTTAATCGGATGCCAACAGTCAAGGTACCCACTTTTCACACATTTTCCATACTCGAGAATATTCCAGCATATTGTGACTCGTCTGTATGTGTGAATCAGTTCTTCCACTCGTTGGCGATTCGTATCTGTGTTCGTAGTTGATTGCTTCCCACTGCGTGATTTGTCTTCAATGCTGGTCCTCTCTTTAAACTTCATCTATCTATGCACATTGCTCTTACCAATGGAGTTGTCTCTGTAAACGTGTTTTTCACCCTCCATGGACTGACACACGGTTCCGTTAAGCATGTTTGATATTATATAAGTATGGTGTAACTTTGTGTTCTCATTACCACTGGCAATGGTTGTCGGAAATTAGCAAAATCTAAGCTGTGTACGATATTCCTTATTATGAAGATTTCGTTTTTTATTTTCTTCTACTTCTGAAACTTGGTCGCTTAAAATTTCTCTGTAGAATCTTCATGACTATAGATAATAAAATAATTGTATGTCCAGTTCAAACGCTCACGTAAGTACTTTTTTTTCTAGGTATTTTAATTATAATTCCTTTCCTTCATCCCGTGGCAATTTCACCTGTTCTCTAGATGTAGTTAAATAGTATTATGAACAGCACTGTTGGTGTTATGATTCCGTCAGCTTCTTCTATCGCGGATAACATTCCGTCTACGCTCGGAATTTTATAATTCTTTAACTGCTTTTTGCTTTCGCGATCTCAATGAATGTGATTTTACCCGGTTCAATATCCAACACCCGTCCAGCTAAGGAAATAGTTTCTAGATTCTTCATTTTATGGATCTCCTTCCATCTATTCTTAATGTATTTATCTTTAGTGAACATTTTATTCTGGCGTCTCTAACTGGAAGCTCTTTCTTTACTTGACTGGAAAGATAATCTAATATTCTTCCCTCTGCATCTAATTTTTTGACCTTCACTCTTAACCGCAATGTCATTCAAGTACTTCCTCTTCCTTGTGAATCGTTTTACTTCGCTATTAAAGCATGCATATTCAGTTCTTAAAATAGATAGACATTGATCATAATTATTCACAGTTCTACATTTGAAAGTTGCTATCATTCTTTTAAGCTTTCCCCTCGCTTTTGAAGTGCTACTTTTGCTGCTTCTTGTCGAGTCTTTTGAATAGCATTCCACAACTGAAGTGCATCATTCAGCTTCCGTTTTCATCGATTAATGTCTGTAGAAACAAATTTGTTTTTCCACTCACAAATAAGCTTTTTTCTTATGCAATTTTGTTAGTTCTCATTTTCTCAATACCAAACTTAGGAGACGAGATTCTAGTTCTCATTTTTTGTTTAAATTAGATATGAGTTGATGGGCGCTGCCAACATCAGCTCCTGTCTTAATTTTTGTGTCGTTTTCTAATTGCGATAAGGTGTGTTTGATTTCGCTGTTTTCCGCCTGAAGGAGTCAAATGGTTGTGTGTGTGCGTGCGTGCGTGTATTTTAATGTTCAGCAAACGTATAGCTAATTAGCAATTCATTTACTGTACGAAAACTGACGAACTCTATTCCAGTTTCGCATTAAACTTCCCTATATACTGCGGTAAATCATGTTTTACTATCGTTCTAACTGCCTCGTAAAAGATTGCTAATAAAATTCATTTTTCTTACGTATCTGCCTGTTGGTTCATTTATGGGAAGATAACATACGGACATAATATTTACATGTGTGTACTTGAATCTAGTGCACAAAATCCTCATCAATTAGTTCACGCACGCACACACGCACACACACACACACACACACACGCGCACGTGCGCGCGCGCACAGACAATACACACACTGCGCACACACACACATATAGTTAAAAAAGTTCGCTTCGCAACCACATCGTTTCGGGTTCAGTCCTACTATGGATAGCTTCGGCATGGGTCTTCTACAACAAATAAACAGCAGTGCAGGCGCAAGCATTACTGCACAAAATGATATAAAGAGTGACTTCAAAGTGGTAAGAAAAAATTATTGAGACATAATTTTTAGGAAAAAAAAGAAGAGAACTGAGAAAGGACAATGACTGTTTCAAAAGAATATTTGTAGAAACATTTGAATTTATTGTAATCACGTAACCATCCCGGAGTGGGGACGAGGTGACCGTGTCATCTTCATTTGAAAAAAAATCCCTTTCATTCATTTTACATATGTTAATTGTCCTCTCATGTTTTGTTTGTCCCCTCTTTGTTTGGACCCTTGTGGGCAATAAAAATCACATTGGCTCACTCTCTCTCACGTTGAGGTAGTGGATTCTTTTTCTAGTTTCTTGGACGTTTAATTTTTTGTGTCAGTGTTTTTTTTTAACACTTTTGTTAATTGTTTTTTGCTGTCTTGTGGCAGTGTGTTTGTGCTTTCCCTCCTCATATGAGGAGAGTTAACCTAATGGAGAAGAAGAAAAAGATGTTATATTCGGACGTCAGCTGTACTGAGTTGTCAACTTCTGAAGATGAGCTGTTGAGAGCTATTGGGAAGATAGACAGCAAACTGAAAAGGAAAGAAAATTTGTGGATGTGGGAAAACGCCAAGAAAAGGAAATTGATATGAAGAAAATTGAAAGTTTTAAAGGATTGCTAAGTTGGTACGGGTATAATATGGACTTGTTCTCCCTCCCTCGTAGGAAACGCTGAGTGATATAAGGGAAAGAGCCAAGACGTATTCGGTTAAAGCAGGAAAAATAGACATAATGACCTCAAGCCAAATTGAGAAAGTGCTAAGGCCAATTTGGCAAGAAATCTCATACTTGGCAAGAGGAAACAAATTTTGTACTGTAGAAGTGAGGATGAAAGATAAGGCAACAACAAAAAGGTACGCAACAGAAACTATCAAAAACGATGAAATAGTCCTTCTACTCACTTACCTGGGACGACGTGCAACCAGGGTAAGAGTAGATGGAATACCGCCCGAGCTAGACGTGGCCTGAATAGCAGCTGCAGTCCTCATCTAAAATGAGAACGATATAACGGTGCTCCAGGCCACTAGAACATAATGCGAAATGTGGAAGGGGCAAACACTGGAAATGACCATTCAAGGTTCGGCGGAAAAGTTGGAAAAGATGACGGAAACCATTACGATGGACAAGGTGGTAATGAGTGTAAAGGTGGAGGGAAGAATCCCTCGATGTTAGAAATGTGGTCTAAAAGGCTACATTAGAGTGGACTGCCCTGCACCAACCAAAAAGACAGCGGAAGAGCAAGAGAAGGAAATGGAAGAACCGGTGGAGAAAACAGGAAAAAAAGGAAGAGACTTTTCTACCAACAATGGAGAAAAGGGAGGGAACGTGGAAGGCGGTGAAGAAACAGAAGAAAAAGAAAATAAGGAAAGTGATACGGACTTAACCCCC
>NC_068990.1:59075149-59089247 GCF_001194135.2 Octopus bimaculoides | reverse complement strand
TCTCTCTCTCTTTCTCCCTCCCTCTCTCTCTCTCTCTCTCTTTCTCCCTCCCTCCCTCTCTCTCTCTCTCTCTCTCTCTCTTTCTCTCTCTCTCCCCCCTCTCTCTCTCAGGCGGAGATAGTTTTTGTTATGTAGCATAGGGAAGAGAGGAGATATCCTGTACTTCTTACACCCCGTCACCACACCACCTTTTCCCTGAATTTACCTTCTCTAATTTGATACATAAAATGAACATTTTAATTTTTATAGTAAAATTCTAACAAATACTTTTTCACCATCACTAACTTAATTCTATTATAATTTAATTTATCGATTGATTAATCATATAACAAAAAAATTTACTGCTTGTTGCTTAAAGATTTTAAAATCGATATTTGATTTTATAGTAAAAAAAAAATTGTAAAAGCTGAAAATCAACGGCCATGTTAAAGGTCGTTGAGGAACCAATGATGGAGTACTATAGTCATTTCTACATTGTAACGCTGTATCTCACAATGATCATCACAGCATTGAATGCGTTAAGAATTTTATGGATTAACTCTAACCAGCAGCAACAACCCACTGATAATACTTGATCATAAAAAATATTAGGAACATAACTTCATGTATTATACCAGAACTGTTTGCTTTTAAAAGACCCAATAAACGCTGATATTGAAACGCTTTCATTCTTTAATCACATGCTTCAGTGTACGTAATAATAATATTCAGTCTTCATAACCAATTAATAAACAATGATTTAAAATTTTGGCACAAGGCCAGCAATTTCGGGAGATGGGGTAAGTGGATTACATCATCCCTCAGTGCTCAACTGGTACTTATTTTATCGATCCTGAAAGGATGAAAGCAAAGCCGACCTCCGGAATTTGAATTCAGAATGTGAAGACGGACGAAGTGTTGCTAAGCATTTTGTTCGGCGTACTACCGACTCTGTCAACTCGCTGCCTTCTAATCACTAAATAATCTCTCTACTATAGGTACAAGGTCTGAAATTTGTGGGGAGGGGTAAGTCGATTACATCGTCCCCCAGTGCTCAACTGGTACTTATTTTGTCGACCCCGAAAGGATGAAAGTCAAAGCCGACCTCAACGGAATTTGAAGTAATAACGTAAAGACGGACGAAATGCCGCTAAGCATTTTGTCCGGCGTGCTACCGCTACTGACTTTGCCAGCTCGCCGCCTTCCAATCACTAAATAATGATAGCTAGTAACTAAAAACACGTTCATTCCATAGACTGTGAGCCTTTTGCTTTGTAGTAAATACGGTTCACCCTAAAGAGCAGGAGGGACAGTTTACCTGGATGCAAGTATAAAGGTGAGTAAAATTTCATCAGGTTTATAATGCTTGTTAGAGCTGGCAGGATACTTAACGCGTCGAACAAAATGCTTAACGAAATTTCTTCCGGCTCTTTACGTTCTGAAATCAAGTCCCACCGAGGTCGATTTTGCCTTTCATCCTTTCGGAGTCGTTAAAATGAAGTATCAGTCAAATTCTGGCGTCAATGGAATCGAATACTTCCTCTTCCTCCAAAAATTGCTGGTCTTGTGCCAAAATTTAAAACTATTAGTTATACTCCTCACTCGGATATTACTACAACTGTCCTCCATTAATACGAGATAGTAATATATTATTTGTGCGCACAGAGCCGGTCATGGCTTCAGCCTCTTTGTTTTTTTTTAAATATCTCCGTTGAGAGTAAGTGCGTAAGCTAATAGAATCATTAGCACGTCGGACAAAAACTTCTTACCAGCATTTCTTTTGGCTCTTTACATTCTAAGTTCATATGCCGCCATTTTAGTGTAAGAGAAATTCAACAACAAAACTACAACCAAATGTATTATGCATATTTTTAACTTCGGCTTACGCTTGATTTTCCTGAACTTATGCATTTTGAAGAAATCATTTATCATCTATCAGTTGACTGCAACAATGTCTTCAGGGATCAGAAATGAATTTTAGGGAAACAGCTGCTGATTTTGATTCTTCGGAAGATAAATTGGCAGAATCACAGAAAGTTTTGTCACAAGCACTGGAAATGAATAAGAATCAATGAGAAAGAAGAACAATTCTTCGTTGATAAATACACGATAAAAATGCAGCTGATGCCGGATTGACTGCCGAAGAGGAAATTTATCGCATCTTAAAAGAATATTATTGATCCCTAGGTTCGAAAGATAACCGGAAGATTTTTCCGTTTACATAACTTACGTTCACGGTTTGAATTTTTTATACAAAATGAGAAAAATATTGTTTCTTGTGGGATTTGAAGACGGAAATTTGCATCAAAAATATTATGAATTAAAGAGTCATTCATCTAATATTAGGGTAAAGGGCAAAGGGTATGAATGACCTTGGGGTTGCTTCTAGAAAGTTACCATTCAAGGCACAAGTCCGGGCAAGGTTGTCTGTGGAAGATCAGCAGTCACCCATGCTTACCAGCCTCCCCTCTCTAAGGGATATTAATGAGTCAAGATTATACAGGTTTTCCGAGGATAAGCGCTACAACTGATTTACAAACATTAATAATTTCATGTTTTTATTTTTTACTTATTTTAGTCAATGGACAGCAGCCATTCTGGGGTACCATCTTGAGGGGTTTTAGTCGAACAAATCGACTTCAATACTTGTTTTTAAGTCTGGTGTTTATTCTATCGGCTCTCTTCCCGAATCCTTAAGTTACTAAGACATAAACAAAATCACCGGCTGTCAAGTGATGGTGGGGTGCAAACAAAGCCACAAAGATACACACACACACACAGACACACACACACACACACACACACACACACACACACAAACACACACACACACTCGCACGCACGCACGCACACACACACACACACACACACACACACACACACACACACGTGTGTGTGTGTATACGACGGGCTTCTGGAGTTTCCGTCGACCAAATTCCTCACACAGGAATATATTCGACCCGAGGCTATAGTAGAAAATACTTGCCCAAGGAGCCACTGTGCAGTAGGACTGAACCTGAAACTATGTGGTTGAAAAGCCAGCTTCTTAACCACGCAGTCATACCAGCATCTATGGTGAAAATGTTTTTTTCCAAACAGATGAATTGCATTGCAGAGTTTCTTAACATTAGGGTTCCAGTTGCTTACTGTGAGAATTTCTTCATCAAGCTAATATTAATTTTTACATACTTGAGAAACTCAATAATTCAAGAACTTTCAATATAAAATGTTACCTTAGATTAATACTTAAACTTTGGCACTTTGACACATTTGCTGAAACAAATGTGTCAAAGGGTCTCATAGACATCCGTCAATCTCGAGGGACCATGGATCTGCGCCTGGAGAATTTGTGTTAGTTGCTGATGGTGATGCAGCGTCTGTGGGGCTGCACAGGTCTACATAGGAGTGGCAGTCATGTATACAGCAACTGCATTTGAAGAAACTCTCTACCGACGCTACTGGCTTTTCCTACCTTCGGGTGCGCTTTTCCTTGGTGGCAAGTTCCAGTTTCTCTTCCCTTCGCTTCATCCCCTTTCGCAGTATTTGTCTCCAGATCTATTGTCATCATATCTCTCTTGCAGATGTCCTCGAAACAAAGATGAAGTCGTCCTCGTGTTCTTGTGCTGGTGGCCAATTCTTCATACAGGAGGTCTTTTGGGATCCTCCTGTCCGGCATGTGATCGAGCCAGCGCAGACGGCCCTACTGGAGCAGGGATATCTTGGCGAGGTTATGAACTTCAGTGTTGGTGATTCGTTCGATCCACTTTATACCCAAGATGTATCTCAGATAACGAAGATGGAAGACGTTGAGACGCCGCTCCTGTCTGGAGTAGAGGCTTCATGTCTCACTGCCGTAGAGTAGTGTGCTAAGGACGCACGACTTATAGACAGCAACCTTAGTGGTTGTGGCCAGTTTTCTGTTTTCCCAGACTTTGTGAGCCTGACAAATGTGGAGGATGCACTAAACAATTTGCCATCTGATCTGGGGATGAGGTAGACATCATCAGTTAATATTCCAAATGCGTGTTTCAGCATGGCTGCGAAGAAGACGATAGAATGCTTCGCGACATTTCTTCTCTCTTTACATTTGGAGTTCAAATTCCGTCGACTTGGTCTTTCATTCCCTTTTGGGGGTCAATAAAGTAAATACCGCTAAGCACTAGGGTCAATGAACTCGGCTTAACTTTCTCTTTAAAATTGCTGGCCATGTGCCAAACTTAGAATTGTGGTCATTTTCCATCGATAAATTAAAATAAGATTTATCATCGAAGGCGTAGAGGTAACGAATGCTTTTTACTATTCTGTGATAGTGGGGGGGGGGGGATAAATGTAAATGAAGATGAAATTTGATGTGATGACTCTCCCCTATTAAGGAACACCTTAACTCAGGCATTTCAAACACGCAGCCCGCAGGCAACATGCAGCCCTTTCCAAACACAAATGCAGCTCGCGAGTGACGTAACTAGAGGTGTAAAAATAGGGAACCCCAAAATTCTTAATGATAATCACAATAATTTGATTAATAAAAATACTATTGGCCAGTTTTAACATAAAGCAAGTAGAATATTTGGGTCAAATACGGTCAGTTTAAATGCTAAAGGGTTATGGTCAAGCTTAAGGCCCTTCTAAAGTAGATAGGAAGAAAATACCAACAACACAGATGTAGATTGATCAGTGGAGTAGCTAATCGAATTGATTTTGTTCGAAAGATTATACATACGGAGATCAGCTAGAAAGTTCTGACTTCAAGACTTGTGGGGAAACCTCAACGCGGTTGGATGATTTGCTAGAAATAGCATCCGAAATATTCCTTAAATCACTTCCCGCCTTCTTTTGAAAAGGGACACAATGGATGATGTAATCTTGTGTATGTGCGTGTGTGTGTGTGTGTGTGTGTGTGAATTTGTGCGTCCACGCACGATATTTAATTTTTTTTCTTAACAATTCCTTTTGCTATGATGCAAAGTATCAACATTTAACATATTATTTGGAATAAATTTCTTTAAAGTTACAGAATAACAGTCTAAAATTGTCAGCAAGGATTCTTATAGCGTTAACATTTTTCTTAATATTTTCAGAAATATTATATAATCGTAAGAATTATACTGGAGATTATGGTAAGCTGATCGAAACCATGATTTCCATCACCACTAATATCATGAGAAAAGCATCAAGCACACATCTTCCGTATTTCTCTGAAATAATATTTCATGCTTCATGGTCTTATAAGAAATTGTTTATATTTTGATTCAGTGTTTATATTTTGATTTAGCGCAGAGATGATTTGTATAATAGCTTTAATGGCTGTTATAATAGCCTCACTTTAATAAGTTCGTATATATCTATTCAATAATTGTGTCTTTATCGAAGATCATTCATTCTATAGTTCTGTTTTTACTTTATCAATGATTCTACGTAGTTCTAACGCGGTCTAATGTGTACAAGATCGCATTAATGATGGTGATGTTGAAACAGTGATAAGATAGATTAATGAGGAGTGAAATGTGTTTAGATAACTTACATTAGTATGGAGCTCAAGAACTATATAGTGAAGGGGAACTTGTGGGTGCTTTTAGGGAAACACTTGTTAAAATAGAAACTCTAAACAAGATTTATTACAAAACCATAAAGCATGAACATTTAGCTTGGATTTGAGGGAAAGTGGGAAGATTCTAACCACTAAAATAAATATTTTCTCATTAAATAACAACATAACTCAGTGTGGATTTTAACAAACGTTTCCTTAATGCAATCAGAAGTTCCTCTTCTCAAGAGAGTTCTAAGTTCTAGTGCCAGTATAAAATATCTAAATATATTTCACCTCCTGCTGACCTATATGATTATTGATATTCCCAACTACTTGAGAACTCAGAACTACAAAGAAGTGAAACGTGTGATTGTTTAATGTCAACATTTGGTTAAATATACACTCACTTCGTGTTGTAAATCATTAGTAAAGATTAGCTTTTATGGTGAGATCAAGTGATGTGAGCTAACATTAACTTAAAATTCCTTAAATTGGAATTAATTTACTTTAGACAATGAAATGAAACTCGAACATCTGAATTAGCACTACTTAGTTTTAAATGAAATTTTTTTTAATGTATATATTTTTTGGTCGATTGGCATAATAGTTTTAATAGATGCTCTAATATTTTAGGGCAAGCAAAATTTTAGAATATATTTTGGATTGCTGAAGACATGAAGAGTAAGAGAAAGTGTTTGAGATCGAAAGAAAAATGTGGGAGGGAAAATGAAAATTAATGTTAAATAGAAAATCAGAACTCTGTTCTCTTAGGAACAGAAACGTACGGGTTTGTATGGTGCGATTTGATGTGAGATTGGGATATTTGGTTAGGCTGCGTGTTGTTCCCACATTAAACCAAGTCACCATATTAACTTTAAAATGAATCTGTTGTTGTTTGTCTTGACTACCATTTCTAGCGTCGAAAGTTTTGAATTGTCGCTTGAAAAGTGTGCCAATGTTACTGAAATGAGTTGTAATTAGTTGTGTATAATAATTAGGCAACACCGAGCAAAAGTTTGGACAAGATTTATTGTATCGCACTAGTTATGAAAAGACGTTCGTGCATTACAAATACATATATCGAAATAGCAGGATGAAAATATTGTAATGCAGCATGCAAAGAAAATGTCTATTCAAGGTTGGGCTGGTTTCAACATAATGCATAAATGCAGGTATGATGTCATGACTGCCTTGCAATCGCATATAATCATTAGAATGACTGGCAAAGGATTGTGTTGGTAACGTGCTCAAGAATACACAGAAGCTTGCGAGAGCGGAGAACGTCGTGCCCACTCGGACGTCTGCGAAGGTCGGCAAAAATCAACTTTATAGTCTGTGTTCATGACAGTTTATTGCTTCTTGGGCACGAAATAAATTCGTACAATTCACGAGTGATAAATTTGAATTCCGAAGTAAATCAATTTGATACGCCGTTCGCTTCATTCAGTGTGTCCTGACCAATGTACGACTGAACTCTAGGTACGATTCTCGGATCTCAAAGCCGTCCAAGAATGTTTGGAAACCAAACGAGAGAATCTGGCAAAGATGACCAACAGATTGAGTCTAATTCATTCTCATCCAGCAGTTTTTCTGTTCGAAAATTGCATCGCTCTACCGAAATCCCTCTTTTTGCTGCACAGTATACCATGCAACCTCCAAACAAGGCGCCTGGACGTACTCGCCACCACAATTCTTCCATATTTTGAATTCATCTCGGCCTCTGCTCAACATCCAACTCGGTACTGCTGGCCCACCTTTCCTCCATTGCCACCAACCATGCACTCAGATACATTAGAGATACACAAGCATCTCTGTAACACATCCGACCACATATCCACTAATACAAGAAAGTACTGGGTTCATGATGGTATTACTCTCTCCCAGGAACAGAAGTGAGATAATATGAAATGACGATGCATCAGCATGAGAATCCAGTTCTCCCCTCTACTAACACCGTCTCGCTTGTTTCCACACTGCTTGGAACCAAACAATAATACTTACCTCAACCCGGCACCCACGTATGTGAGCTACCTACGTATATCGCTGTGGAGCTACTATTGATGAATTCAGACTGCATCTGCTCTGTTGTCACAGCGCAAGAAGATTCTCTCCCCACTCCCTACTGAACGATGTTGTAGGAGACTCAACATTACCAGTTCCTCTTCACAACTGAAGCTTATTGGCCTTGATCCTTTTCTTTTTTTTTTACCGTTTGAAGGATGTAAATCATTCATCTGGGATGTCACGCGTTGTGACACATTCTTCAGAGTCAACCTTTCCGCATTGGCCATAAACCGTAGAACCATTCCCCAACCCGAAACGCAGTGGTGCGGAAAATTACACAAAAACATTTAACAGGCAGTCTTTTCCACGATGGTCACGGTTGAGGCCATTGCTGTCCTCACTCTTCTTAATTGATGCTTTCCTTCGTTAGACTGTGATGTAAGCATCACAACTCATACACGCGCGCGCAAACACATATAAAGTCTTGATAGAAATGGCTGATGCAGTAGATTTTGTTAGCTGTTCTTCCTCTGTGTGTGTGTGTGTGTGTGTTTGAAGAGAAAAAAAATGAAAAATATTATTTGAATCTTGGGTGGAAATACCTGAGAGTATTTTAAACTTACAAGTAACTAAAAACGTGACTATGATTCACCTTCACCAATAATGTCTTCAGGCGGTACTCAGAACTTCCTTTTTACTCTGAAATACATTTTCAGACTCTTTATATTTATATATTTTCTAAAAATCGCTTTTTATTATTTTTCTTTAATATTTGGTGCTGAGTGAATTGATAAACTCTTTTTACTAGATACTATAACAATTTCGGTTAAACAGCATTTTAAAATATGATAATTTGGAAATTTCTCCAGCTATATGTTTTTCGAATTTTCTTTAGAAATTTTTATTTGTAGTTTTGATATTCTTCCTTTAAATATTATATTTGTTGATGATTTTTTTTCTTCTCTTTCCTGAGTCTATTCTATTGCTATACTTTCCCATATCAATGACTACATGTTGTCTATAGTCAAACTGTTGTATGCTGTAGTAGTAGTAGTAGTAGTAGTAGTAGTAGTAGTAGTAGTAGTAGTAATAGTAGTGGTGGCCGTGGCAGTGGCGGCGGTAGTGGCGGTGGCGGCGGTAGTGGCGGTGGCGGTGGTGGTGAGTATGTTGAAGCAATCAATACTTAATACTTAAATATGCCAACGAGAAGAAAGATGTATTGAGATAGTTTACATTAGAAGATAACATAGACTTGTCTATAAGAAAGTGGAACTGCCAATGTTTTAATTCTGAAGTCAAAATAAGATTTTTTTTATAGAAGCATGAAACATTAAAGTCTTTAGTTCAACATAAAAGTGAAGTTATATCTTTCATGCATATCTGAAGGTATTCGCAGAGTGGATGAAGATTATCGCGATCTTAGCTTGCTAATAAGTTTTTTGTATTCTTCGGCGTTTGGTCTCAGATTCGAATAATATATAAATTCGTTGAGGAAAATAAATACGGGGGTCTGACCGTCAGCTACCAGTTTGTGCCGGTCGCCGTCGGGACGTCAGTTGTTCTCGGACTCCGTACTACCGATTTCCTCCGCAAAACCGGGTTAACGGCGTCCCGTCGGAGAAATGAGCCCCGAGAGCTGGAAAGGCTGCTGCAGCGAGTGTTGCTGATAATTCTCCGCAGCAACGCTATCACGGTCATTATCACGGGGCACGGCTGGGTATACCATTTGTTCTGGGGCATGTGGTCCATCGTCCCCTCTCATTCCATCTTAAACTTTTCACAGAATGTCAGTGAATTGTAAACAAACGTTTGTTAACTTGTGTTTAGAGTTAAACTGCGGTGTAGACAAATAAAATTAAATGAGGCGGAGGCGTGACTGTGTGGTTAGAAGCTTGGTTCACTACTACATGTTTTCGGATTCTTTCCCACTGCATGGTACCTTGGGCAAGTGTCTTCTGCTATAGCCTCAGGCCAACCAAAGCCTCGTGAGTGGATTTGGTTGACAGAAACTGAAAGGTGGCAAGCTGGCAGAAACGTTAGCACACCGATCGAAATGCTTAGCGGTATTTCGTCTGCCATTACGTTCTCAGTTCAAAATCCGCCAAGGTCGACTTTACCTTTCATCCTATCGGGGTCGATAAATTGAGTACCAGTTACGCACTGGGGTCGATGTAATAGACTTAACCCCTTTGTCTGTCCTTGTTTGTCCCCTCTATGTTTAGCCCCTTGTGGGCAATAAAGAAATAAGAAACTGAAAGAAGCTCGTTGTAAATAGTTATGTGTGTGTATGTGTGTGTGTGTCTGTCTGTTGGATCTTTTTTAAAACGGGGGTCACATTTTTCATTAATGTTTTACGTAGTGTTTTTGGTACCGAAAGACTTTCAAACTTCGTATACTTATCTATTTTGTGTTATAGAACAGAAAAATATTTTTGTATTCGAATTTATTTCATGTAAAAAATTGTCTTATTTCGATAATTTCAACCAATCACTGACAAGTATTCAGTTGTTTATATTTACTCCTTTGGCTCATTAAGCGATGTAAAGCGTATTTAATCTCCATACCTTCGTTTTATTTGCTTTTTTCATTTTAAATTTGCCTTAACCCTAACCCTAACCCTAGTGTTAGGGTTAGGGTTAGAGTTAGGGTTAGGGTTAGGGTTAATTGTTTCAGAATTGTTTGTTTATGTAGTCGGCACTTAATGTATATCGGCTGAATGGACGTCAGTGATTGGTTGAAATTACAGAAATACGACAACTTTAACATGGAATAATTTATGGATTTCTTTTTTTTTTAAGAAGACTAAAAGAAAAGGATGTTTTATATGACACATTCTACCAGTGTTCCAAGTGTCAAAGTGTTTCGTTAATGAAAAATGTGGCCCCCGTTTTAAAAAAGATCCTGTCTGTTTGTATCCCACCACCGCTTGACTACCGCTGTTGGTATGTTTACGTCCCCGTAACTTAGTGGTTCGGCAAAACAGACCGATACAATAAGTACTGGGCATAACAAAAGATTAAGTACTGGGGTCGATTCATTCGACTAAAAATTCGTGAAAGCGGTGCCCCAGCATGGCTGCAGTCTAATGACTGAAACAAGTAGGAGATGAATGGAGATTGTCTAAAATCAACAATTGTAAATGTCTGCATTGATTTCCGATCCTAAATAATTAACAAAGAAGTTTATTTTAGGGATTAGGGACGCCAATCTCTCCTTCAGTTTTGGTTCGAAACATTATCTCCTTGTCATTGCATGGACGTAAGTCTTTCCTAACTGCTGTCATTTGTTCCAATTTTGTACTTCTTTCCACCATCTTAGTCTGAGTTTATCAAGATAGGGCGTCGCTATTAGATTCGTCGATGACTACAGGTCAGTTTGTAATTACTGGGGTCCAAGTTGGTAAACCTCGCAATCTATCTATCTATCTATCTATCTATCTATCTATCTATCTATCTATCTATCTATCTATCTATCTATTCTTATGAAGTTTCACGTCTTCTTCTTTCAGAATATCGACGATGTTTGTCTAACTCCACATCTACTCTGCTGTTCCCCTGTCCTTTTATAAGATGTTAAGCATAATTCTATAGTTAGAATTATGCTTAACATAATTCTATGCTTTTGTTAGGATCTAGGTATCTGAAACGTATATGATTGTCGGTTGTATACATTCGTTGTATGCTGCTAAGCATTTTGCCCGGCGTGCTAACGATTCTGCCAGCCAACCGCCTTAAACTAAATTATTAAATATGGTAATGAGGCGGTGAGTTAGCAGAATCGTTAGCACACCGGACAAAATGCTTAGCAGCATTTCATCCCTCTTTGTGTTCTGAGTCCAAATTCCATCGAGGTCGACTTTACCTTTCATCTTTTCTGAGTTAATAAAATAAGCACCAGTTGTGACTATTAGTGTGTTATATTTAACTGCTAAAATTTCTGCCATCCCACCTCTGTCTGTTTGTCTGTCTATCTGTCTCTGTCTGTCTGTCTGTCTGCCTGTCTGTCTGTCTGTCTCTCTCTCTGTCTCTCTCTCTCTCTCTCTCTGAGTATGGTATGTTTTTGATATCGTGATGGTTAGTTATATTTTATCTTTTAATCTTTCAACTTTTACTTGTTTTAGTTATTGGATTGCGGCCATGGCGTGACGCAGCCTTGAAGGGTTTTTAGTCGAACAAATCAACCACAATACTTATTCTCTTAAAGCCTGGTACTTACAATATCTGTATCTTTTGCCGAATCGCTAAGTTACGGTGACGTAAACAAGCCAACACCGGATGTCAGCGGCAGTTAGACACACACACACACACACACACACACACACACACACACATGCACACGCACACACGACGGGCTTCTTTTCAGGTTCCGTCGAACAAATCCAATTATTAGGATTTGACCGACCGGAGGCTTTAGTAGAAGACACTCACACAAGGTACCACGGGGTGGAATTGAACCCGGAACTCCGGAACCATGTGATTGCAAAGCAAACTTCTCATCACACAGCCGCTGAACAAATTTTGAAATAACATTTCAGAAAGCAGTTATGATATTGTTAGGTCCACTCAGCAGACGTTTCTGCAAATTAAAGAATTCCTAATTCATTAGAAACTGAAATATTTTTCATTTCGTATTGGTCTCTTTGATGACAGATTTCTCCAGCATCTTCCCATCATCTATACAATTATTTACATTGTGTTACAATCTGGTTATACACCGTATGCAGTCAATGAAACGGTCAGATAGAGGTATCAATAGCCTTACAAAAGGCCAGTAATGAATAAATATATAATAAATACTTTATATATCAAGAGAAAGATTATTAGATATTATGCTGGTGAAATATTCAACATATAATATTTTCCAAATCTGTTTCAGAAAAATGATGATGATGACATCTATTAAAATCAATTATCTCCAGAATTATAGCTACAAACGAAACAAAAATAAAATCAAGACTGAAATTAACAATATTCTGGAAGAACCAACTGTCAAATAACCCAATGTGAAGTTAACTATAAAGAACATCTTATAAATCTTGCAAGGGTACAAAGTACCCACGTCTTTAAGGAAGAGGGAATTGCTACCGTTGTTTTAAAGAAATGATTTTTTAAACTCTGTGGTCATTTCCTTAGTTTTCTATACATTATTCTGCGATGCACCTGGTTACAGTATCATCAGGGATGTTTTCTAGGATCATTAGGTGTTTCGGGTTTTCATCATCAGACACTTTCACCTAGGCGACCCAGCCGGAGTTGATCAAGCCCCTCAGCTTGTGTTCAGTTAGCACTACCTCTGGTAGCACTGCTCTTTCCAGGGCTTGCAGCTCCTGATCCATAGTTACCTTAAAGCAATCTCTGCAGCCTCTACAGCCTACCTGATGGCTTTCTTCCTACTGGCCCCTGTGATGCCAAACATGTAAACTCTGCAGAGCAAGTGACCGGCAAACCCTCTGCTTCCCACCTAGATGGGATCGCACCTTGCTTGTCAACGATTGCTCTGTATAACTTCACCAGCTTAGCAAATTTTTTTCTCTTACTTTCATTTGCTTCCTCGCAGTAGTTTTAAGAAACGGAGAACTTGAATGCTTCCGAGACCAACATTGTACCCCACCTTGATGTTGAGGTGACAACTTCTAGAAACTTCAGCTGCTTCCCCAGGTCGATTTTCATTTCACAGACTTTTACTATTTCAAACTGAACCAAGAAAGCAGACCTCAGCAAATGCTAAATTTTCATAGTTAGGTTTAGCTTAAAACAGAACAAACCCTAAAGAACACACAACAGCGCATATCACTTCCTTATAGAGACAATTATCGTCACGCCGATAGATGTCTTACGATAGTTAAAATACGATAAAAGAAAGTTTTTTAAGAAATGAAATAAACAATTCTCTTCCCAAAATTTGTTAAATTGCATTTATGGCGTGTTTTGAACCATAGTACGTAGCGCAGGTCTAGGTGTAGAGTTAAGAAACTCTCATTACAACTGTGTGGTTTCAGGTTCAGTCCCACTGCTCGGCACCTTCATCAAGTGGCTTCTACTAAAGCCTAGCTAAATGGTACAGAGAGCACATCCAGACTTTGAGAGGCACAAAGTTTGTTCCCCTGTAGAGGCATGCTAGCAACTTTTTTTCCGTCTTCTAAGGGTATTTATCCGATTTTCTAAGCTGTTTTCATAGCCTACCTGTGTTCGAGAATTTCTTTATTTTCTGTTGAATACCAACCCACTCAGCATAACAGCCGGGAACTGACCTGAAAATGTTCACGCATGCGCAGGAAGGGTGGCTTCAGCTCTCATCGAAAGGATTTTGCCCACGCAGCATTAGTTATAGCGGGAAAAAATATTGCCGGGTGCTTTCGGAATGCACCTCATATGTATGTATATATGTGTGTTGTGTGTGTGTGTGTGTGTGCGCGCGCGCGTCTGTCTATGTGTTTGTCTCCCGCCACCGCTTGACAACCGGTGTTTACTTCCCCGGAATCTTTTTTAAAACGGGGGCCACATTTTTCATTAACGAAACACTTTGAAACTTGGAACACTGGTAGAATGTGTCATATAAAACATCTTTTTCTTTTAGTCTTCTTTAAAA
>NC_068990.1:59070035-59073562 GCF_001194135.2 Octopus bimaculoides | reverse complement strand
CACTGCGTGGCACCTTTGGCAAGTGTCTTCTACTATAGCCTCGGGCCGACCAAAGCCTTGTGAGTGGATTTGGTAGACGGAAATATATATATATATATTTGGTAGACGGAAATATATATATATATATATATATATGTGTATGTGTTTGTGTGTCTGTGTTTGTCCCCCAAGCATTGCTTGACAAACGATGCTGGTGTGTTTACATCCCCGTAACTTAGCGGTTCGACAAAAGAGACCGATAGAATAAGTACTAGGCTTCCAAAGAATAAGCCCTGGGGGGCGATTTGTTCGACTAAAGGCGGTGCTCAGCATGGCCACAGTCAAATGAGTGAAACAAGTAAAAGAGTAAAAGAGTGAAAGAGTAATGGTGACTTTAATCTGCTGAAAACTTACCACATCATTCAGCGTCTGGTCTAACATCCAAATGATATCCATTTTTCGACAACTAGGAATTTAACTGCTGAAAGAAGCTTTTGCTAATGGCTTATTATACAAATTGAGTGATTTTCATAAGTGTTTCTTTAAGAAATTTACAATTTCCTCTTCACTGTAGAACTGCCTTCTCATTACAGTTTAAGATATGTAAATATGCCACACTTTCCCATTGGCTAACGTATTGCTTCAACATCACAACCACTATTGTAATCCATTGTTTAACGCTACATTCTGACTATACACTGTCATCACTTATACACTGATTATAGGCTTTGAATGGTTTCACAATAGGCTATCAATGAATACGTATATAGCAGATGAATGTCGCAATTATTAATAGAAAATTTGAAGAAAGTTCTTTGTTATATGCGCAGGCATAGCTGTGTTGCTAAGAAGCTCGTTTTGTAACCACATGGTTTCGGGTTCAGTTGCACTGCGTGGCACCATGTGCAGGTGTCTCTACTATAACTTCGGGCTGAGTAAATCTTTGAGAATGAATCTGATCGATGGAAAATGTGTGAAGCCCGTCGTGTGTACATATATACGTATATGTGCATATATATGTGCGCGTGTGTGTATGTGTGTATGTGTATATATATATATATATATATATATATATATATATATATATATATAATAACAGATGAGATCCAGAGATTTTCAGTACAGAAGACACTTAGTAGTGCTCAAATGATTCAAACTTAGACTCCGATGTTTTGATAGGCCAGCAAATACGGAGTAACGGGTAAGTCGATTACATCGATCCCATTGTTCAACTGCTACTTATTTGATCTATCCCGAAAGGATGAAAGGCAAAGTCGACCTCGGCGGCATTTGAATTCAGGGTCGGAAGAAATGCCGTTAAGCATTTTGCCCCGGGTTTAGCCTAATAAATCGATCCCAGTATTTGTTATTTTAAAACCTGAAACTGTTGTTATTTGCGAACTGCTAAGTTGCTGAGACATAAGCATGCTAACACATGTCAAGCGGTAGTGGAGAACAAACACAAACACAAGGACACAAATATATAGTATATATACATATACATATGTACGACGGGCTTCCTTCGATTTCCGTCTAACAAATCCACTCACAAGGTTTCGGTCAGCTCAGAGCTATAGTAGAAGACCCTTGCTCAAGGTATCACGCAATGGGACTGAACTCGAGACGATGGGGTTGGGAAGTAACGTTCTTACAACACATCCACGTCTACACACACACACACACACACACATACACACACACACACACACACACACAACATCAGTCACAGATGTTTCGATCGAAATTCTTGTTTCGTGTGTGTCTGTGTGTGTGCACGCGTGCGAGTGTTCCTCTATGTCTGTCTTTCCCCCTCCAAGTTTGTATTTATATCTGTCATTATAAAGTGGTGTTGAATTGCGAGTGCTTACGCCAAAACCGTAGTTTAGCGGTCCGATAAAATTATTGCCAGACTAAAATAAATTCTAGGGTCGATATTATCGACAGAAACCATTGAAGTCGGTGCACCAGCATGACCGCTGCTCAATAACGGAGGCCAGTGAAAGAATGAAATAAAAAACAACAACAAAACTTCAGCCAACTGACATCAATTATTACGTCATAGACAATTTCCTTAAAGAATTTGCAGTGCATTATTTAAATCCATCGATCAAACAAGCTACAATGTTAAAGTTATATACACAGATATTGCTGTGCGGTTAAGAAGCTTATTTTGCATCCTCAGGGTTTCGGATTTGTGTGTGTGTGTGTGTGTGTGTGTGTGTGTGTGTGTGTGTGTGTGTATGTGTGTATACATGCACATGCATACACACACACACACACACACACACATATATGTATGTATGTATATATGTGTCTTTACGTGGAGGCGCAATCGCCCAGTGGTTAGGGCAGCGGACTCGCAGGGGATGGTGGCGAACCCTGCTGTACTCTTTCACTACAACTTTCTCCCAATCTTTCTTCGTGTGTCTGTTGTACCTGTATTTCAAAGGGTCAGCCTTGTCACACTCTGTGTCACGCTGAATCTCCCTGTGAACTACGTTAATGGTACACGTGTCTGTGGAGTGCTCAGCCACTTGCACGTTAATTTCCCGAGCAGGCTGTTCCATTGATCGGATCAACTGGAACCCTCGTGGAGCTTTAGGTGTTTTCGCTCAATAAACACTCACAACGCCCGGTCTGGGAATCGAAACCGCGATCCTACGACCGCGAGTCCGCTGCCCTAACCACTGGGCCACTGTGCCTCCACCCGGCAAAAAGGAACTGATAGAAGAAGTGCCAAGCTCAATTCGAAAAATAAGTATTGGGGTCGATTGTTTCAGCATGCTGCAGTCCAATGACTGACACAAAAATATATTTTAAAAAAACAACATTATTTTGTGCCTCATTTTCCAGCGATGGACAATATCGCATTCTAAGAATGTTTATTCCGGCAAAATTATTAAACCATCTAATAAAACAACAGGATCAACTAACTCAATACGAATTAGAAAAAGACGAACAAAAGAAAACATTGGCAAAAACGCACAAAAAACAACAACACATGATTACTTGTAAAGCATGAATTAGAAGTGTATGACATTCATTGCTTTCTGGTGACATTAAAATAGCCAGAATGGATCTAAAAAGCTTAGCAGGGTGAATACAAAACGTGATGTCAGCATGTAGTAACTGCTTCTTTTACTTTTTTTTTTTTACTTGTTTTTGCCATACTGGGGCATCGGATTGAAGGGTTTTGTCAAACCAACCAACCCCATTACTCATTTTTTGAGCCTGTCGTGGTGGTTGTATGCCTAGTATGTAGTTGTGGTAGTGGTGGTGTTGGTGGTGGTAGTGGTCATCGTAGTAGTAGTAGTAGTAGTAGTAGTAGTAGTAGTAGTAGTAGTAGTAGTAGTAGTAGCAGCAGCAGTAGTAATAGCAGTAGTAATGGTAGTGGCAATGGTGGTGTTGGCTGTGGTGGTGGCGGTAGTCGCCGTAGTAGAAATGGTTGTAGTGGTGGTTAATGATAGTAGTAGTATTGGTGGTGGTGGTGGTAGTCGCCGTTGTAGTAGAAATGGGAGAGAGAGAGAGAGAGAGAGAGAGAGAGAGAG
>NC_068990.1:59053401-59069927 GCF_001194135.2 Octopus bimaculoides | reverse complement strand
CCCCCCCGTCTTTTAATCAGTGTGTATGAGAGAGTGAGAGAGAGAGAGAGGGAGATGTAATTAAAACCCACATTCATTTCTGCTCCATAATCGTTAACAAATGTTTATTTTTGTGGTTAGATCCAGCGGTATGAGCTAACACCACATAACAAACTTCATATTTGAATTAAATTATTTTTAGTCAAAAGAATGAAACACGAGACAGAGAACATTGATTTGCACATCATAGCTATGTATTTTTCCCACACCAACTTGAAGATTATTATTTTAATCATGGATGCCGCAAAAGGAGATTACAATATTTATTCACCATATCCGTTAATTGTTCTCAGAAAAGGATGGCAATCACTATTTCGCAATTCAAATGAACTAAAACCGCCGATTTCATCTTTTTCTGGGGTAGGGGTTGGAAGAAGGTTTTTCGTTTCCATATTTCGTGCTGATCCGATGTGTGTTCGAATAAATGTTATAATAATTTTAGGTTAAACAATTATTTAGAACTTCCAGATGCAACTGGCATCGTCCGGATTTAGTGCATAAAATAAACATAATCTCAAAAATTCACTATATTTTGGATTAAATGCTTTAGAAAGATGGGCATGCCTACACAAGTGTGCTCCCACCACCGATTTTCTTTCCTCATCGCTTTCATAAAATGTGCACTTTTTTTGTAATGAAATTTTCAACAAATATCGTTCAAGTGGAATAGATCACGATTATATCGGAATTTAATGTCGAAAAAAATTTGTGCATGTGCACACCACATGGATATTGGCACGCATCATATATGTATCTTCAAAATGAAACTAGAAACTTTGAAAAAAATTCTGTGATGTGTCAGTGATGTATGTGTGTACGCCTGCCAAGTTTTTTCTTTTTTCATATTACGTTCCGATATAATCGTAATTTGCACCTTGTGGAAAATTTCATTAAAAAAATACTTTTTGTGTAAGTTATGAGAAAGGAAATTCGGGTGGTGGTGGTGGTGGTGGGTCCACTTGTGTAAGTACATCGAAAGATGCTACCAATTTTCTATCGGTTAGGGAATTGTTGTTTCACGCAACTTTTGCAACCAAATCACCGAGAAAAGTACAAAAAAAAAACAAAAACAAACGCATAGAACTTGAAATAAAATTTTACTCTTAATTTTTTTTTTCCAGAATTCATAGAATTATTGCAGATGAATTAATAAACCTAGTAACGTTTTCCAATGTCCACTTCATTACTTGAGGCATATAATACGCTTAGTTTTTTCTGTCTGTAGCTAAAAGGAAACCGTAGAAAAAGTCATATAGCCTACGACCTTTTCTTTGAAAGGTTGTGCACAATATATTAAGTACTTAGGCACAAAACAATGGCCTACAGCTTGAGATATTTGATACATTAATTCACTTTTATTCATTGGTTTCAGATTTTGACTCAAGCTGGCAATTTCAGGGGAGGGACTAAGTCGATTACATCGACCCCAGTGCTCAACTGGAACCTATTTTATCGACCCTGAAACGGGATGAAAGGCAAAGTCGACCTCGACGGAACTTGAACTCAGAATGTAAAGACGGTCGAAATACCGATAAGCATTTTACCCGGTGCGCTAACGATTCTGCCAGCTCGCCGACTTACATTCAGGTTTAAATATTACGATACACGAAGACGGTGACCTGGCACAACGGGTAGAGCGTCTGAAAAATAAAAATGCAGAGCGGCAGTTCTTCTGGCTCTTTACGTTCTGAGTTCAAATTCTTCAAGGTCGATTCTACCTGTCATTCTTACGGGATTGACGAAATATTATATACCAGTTGAGCACTGGGGATGATGTAATCAACTATCCACCCCACGCCTCCAAAATTTCAGGCCTTTGTGCCTATAGTAGAAAGAATATATTAAGATACAATAAAGTGGAGAATTGAAAGAATCGTTAACGCATTCTACAAATTGTCTAGTGGCATTTCTTCCGGCTCTTTATGTTCTGAGTTCAAATTCTCCGAAGTCGACTTTGCCTCACTCTTTCAGAGTTGATAAAATAAATAGCGTTTGAGCTCTGAGGTCGACTTTATCGACTTCGCCCTCTCCTAAAATTCCTGGCCATGGGCCAAAATTTGCAACCATGTATTAAAATAAATATTGTATATCTTTTACCAATATATTTAAGAATTTTACTCGAAGGTGACAGTTCCTCTGTTCTTCTAAACTAAGTTTTCAGGCAACAAGCTTTTATTAGAAATCGTTAATAAGAAATGATCAATTGATTTTGTTTTGTTCGTGCTGGTTCTTTTGATAGAATGCATTTGTCATTTTACAGTTTAAGTCATCTCTTATCGGGCAGACCTGTGACAGGTACGGGGTTGGGTACGCAGAAGGGCGGTCTTCTACTTTTCAGCTCAACGGAAGAAGGGTGGAATTATAGCGTGTAAGCCCTCTCCTTCCTAACCACAACTTCACAGATCTTAACGTACCTTTAATCCCCAAGAGTACCTATTTCCATCACTGAGATACACTCATGGTAAGAAAGTCGGTTGATTAACTAGACGCGATGGGCATCTAGCTATGATGCCAATTTCATCAAGTTGTTGTGAGAGAAAGTAACATACAGACACGAGATTAGAATTAACATATTTTTCTAAAAGAAAGAAAGGAATAAAACTGGATACGGTTGTGACGCCATAAACATTTTCCTTACGTAATTTAAAAATATTTGAATCTCAGCTCAGACACCGGAAAGAATGGGAAGCTTACAGCAAAGAAAGATTACAACCTTGTTTCATTTTCACTGTGAATGTCTTCAGAAATGCACGAATGACAGAACTTCCCATTTCCTTTGAACTAAAATTTCAAGTTTTCATACATTTCTCACGAATCGTATTTTTCTTTCTTATTTCTTTCTGATTCTGCTAAATGGTAAATGTTAAACAAATAAATTTAATGCGATATGATGATCTGAAAATTTCCCTGTGGCTGTGCGATAAGAAGTTTACTTTCCAACTACATGGTTCCCGGTTCAGTCCTACTGCGTGGCACCTAGGGCAAGTGTCTTCTACTATGGCCTCAGGCCGACTAAATTTTTGTGAGTTGATTTGGCAGACGGAAACTAAAAGAAGACTGTCGTATATGTATATATACACAGACATGTGTGTGTCTGTGTTTGTCCACCACCACCGCCTGACGACCGGTGTTGGTGTGTTTATGGCCCCGTAACTTAGCGGTTCGGCGGTGCCCCAACATGACTGTTGTCTGATTGCTGAAACAAGTAACAGAATTAAAGAATGTTTAAGAATTCTCTATTAAATTTCTTTTAATATTTGAGATAACCATTATTTATACCCAGAATGTAGTACTAGCTTTTAATTACTTTAGTCATTAGACTGCGGCCATGCTGGGGCACCACATTGGAGGGTTTAGTCGAAAGATTCGACTTCACTACTTATTTTTTAAAGCCTGATACTTATTCTATTGATCTTTTTATTTTTTTTTTATCAAACTGTTCAGTTATAGGGTGTAAACAAACCAACATCGGTTGTCAAGCGATGGGCAAGACAGTCAAACACACACACACACACACACACACACACATGTGACAAGCTTCTTTCAGTTTCTTATTTCTTTATTGCCCACAAAGGGCTAAACATAGAGAGGACAAACAAGGACAGACAAAGGGATTTTCAGTCGATTACATCGACCCCAGTGTGTAACTGGTACTTAATTTATCGACCCCGAAAGGATGAAAGGCAAAGTCGACCTCAGCGGAATTTGAACTCAGAACGTAACGGCAGACGAAATACCGCTAAGCATTTCGCCCGGCGTGCTAACGTTTCTGCCAACTCGCCGCCTTCTTTCAGTTTATGTCTACAAAAATCCACTCTCAAGGCTTTTGTCGGTCCGGTGCTATAATAGAAAACACTTGCTCAAGCTGCCACGCACTGGAACTCAATCCGGAGCCATGTGGTTGATAAGCAAGCTTCTTGCCACATAACCTCGTCAGCGCCATTGTTAAAAAAAAAAAAAATGTAACGCGTTCATTTTGAGTTAGTCAGCAATCCATTAGTCCAGTTGAGGTTAAAATTCTCATTGAACTGAAGCAAAAATAATTCTTCACTATATTAAACGTTCACTATTTTTCCTTCGTGCAGAAGATATCCAGGGAAAATTTTCCTATGTCTAAAAATTTAATAGGCCAATATGAACTGAACGTATTCAGATATCGTACGGAGACTCGGATCCATAAGAAAGACGAACGCGTGATGTGATTGTAATAGCAACCACACTTGTTAATGTCAAAATTCGAAACAACTTAAAGACATTAATCCTGATATTTAAATTCAGAGTAAGAGGGATGTGATGACCTTTCTGGTGACATTAACGGTGCAAACCCAAGGTCATGACTTTAGCTTCATTTAAGCTTACCGTAGCTTGCTAGTATCTGAGCAAAGATTTAAATAACATTCTTCAACTTCGTTGAGAAAAGTAACTAATTCTTGCACAAGACCAGCAATTTTGAACGGAAGGGGCAAGTCAATTGCATTGATCCCAGTGCTCAATTGATACTTATTTTATCAACCCTGAAAGGTCAAGAAAAATAATCCTTTCTAATTTTGGCACATAACCAGCAATTTTGTGGTGGAGGGGAAGTCGATTACATCCTTCTCAGGAAATATTTTTTTTCTTTCTATAATAGGCACAAGGCAAGCAGTTTTGGGGTGGGGGAGGAGGAGGGATAATCGATTACATCCACTCCAGTGCTCGACTGGTACTTATTTTATCGGTGTTATTTGAGCTCCAAACGTAAAGAACCGGAACAAATATCAAAGTATTTTTTCCCAGTGCAGTAGCGAGTCTGCCAGCTTACCGTTACTTTAAGGAAAATGGTAATATGTGAAGTTTTAATTGATGTTAGTACCTGCTCATGAATCTAAATGCTAAAAACACACTTCTGACAACGATTTAGGACACAAATTAGTTGTAGATATCAAAGAAATGGTTGACCTAAAAAAGATCGCATTTTTTCCTTATAAATCTGCGTTTTTGTAGTAACGTAAATATATCTAAATACGATGGGTAACCAATAGATATTTGTGTTCTAAGAATATGTTCATAATGGAGAAACTATTTCTCTCTCTCTCTCTCTCTCCCTCTCTCTCTCTCTCTCACGCACACACACAGACACACACACATATGAAATTTACTCTTCTACTATTGCAGGATCATTAAAGATGTACTCCATCCAGTGAGAGATAAATATCATTTTTATTATATACACACAATTTAAATACGAAATACTACTAGTTTCATGCCGTTAAAACACAATAAACTGACACTCAGATATACAACATGGCTCATAATTTTTGAGAAAACGAGGAAGGGCGCTGGTCTTTGAAAAACATGAGAAAAGACAAGAGGAAAGTGAAAGCAAAATGTGAAATGAGAAAAAAAAAAAAAATACAGAGTTGCGTACTTTTGCTCGTTCGAATGAGAATTAGTATGGTTGATGTTCGAATCAGAATTAATTTGATTGGTGTGAATTAATTATTCGTCATGAGCCTAATAGAAGCTCGAATTTAAATCCTGTGTATTCGAAATATTCATCCCTTCCTGAATGGAGTTCTTTTTTTTGTTGATCCCACTAATAACGGAACAGTAAATTATGCATATTCCTCCAAAACGTGGATTTACACTGCGAATTCATATTCCACGTATGATTGGCATAATAGCTACGTTAATTTGAGGACTCTAAGAATTCTACCAGAATATCATACATAGAAATGGATTTATGCTACATGGGTTACTTAAGAATCTACCTACACCACCGAATACTTAGTTTACACCAACCAAGCTAATTCTGATTCGAACTGGCAAAAAGATGCAACTCTTGATTTTCTGTTTTCTTCTCATTCCCCTTTTTGCTTTTACTTTGCTCTCGTCCTTTCTCGTGCTTTCTGAAAGACCAGCCATGTTGTATATTTGAGTTTGAAAAATTGCTTGGAAACACAAGACATCCTATAGAAGCTGGTGGTCAGTGTATATTGTACTCACAGCTCGAATTTAAATTATATATATATATATATATATATATATATATCGAAAAGTTCCTGGACTACATATGTTTAATAAAAAGTAACTTATTTACCTAAGTTTTAACATCACCTCCTTCGAAATAGTCACCTTGCGCAGCACTACACCGGCGTTTCTGGATTTTTGGAATTCGGCCTGGAAGTCATTTTCTGTAAGTGAGTCGAGGATCTTCTGTGAATTGCTCTTGGTCTTGACAACGGTGTTAAAACGGCGACCTTTGAACTGCCATTCGAAACATTGCGTACCACCCATTACTTCATCGCGATAAGCTTGCCGAAACATGCTCAATGTCTCTGTAACAGACTTCCTAATTTAACGCAAAATTTCATGTTGGCTCTTTGTTCTAACTTCCTGTCCATGACAAAAATCGCAGGCTGCAGCATCCATGCGATAACAAAAACACAAATTTCACAACATGCAAAGTAAATACAGCAATGTCACTCGGCACACTGCCTCATAAAGGTCACTCATTGTGCATGCAACCATGTGCTGTCATCTATTGGCGCGCTACAGAACTAGTCCGGCAACTTTTCGATACCAACACTTATGTGTGTATATATATATATATATATATATATATATATATATATATATATATGTGTGTGTGTGTGTGTGTGTGTGTGTGTAAATATGTATGTATGTATATATGTATGTATGTATGTATGTATGTATGCTGGCTGTTCCATACGACAGAAAGCAGTAAGAGTGGTAAAATGATATGATGCATAAATGATACATAAATATTATATTAAAGGCAGAATTAAAAAAAAATCAAACTGCATTCTGAATCAAGGAAAGTTCAAAGATATCCATCACCATTCCTGACAACAAACAAACTTCGGTTGTTTTTCAGAAATGAAACTTAGCTACGTGATAGAATAATTCTACTGCACAGATACCGAGTTATTTATTTTTGCCAAGCAAATCGTCACCAGTTTGAATAAACTTCGACGGTAAAAAACCATTAAAGATACTTTAATATTTTCGGTTAATAGATACTGTGATAATTCAGTGAATTAGAAATCTTTATAATATGATATTTTGGATCATTAACCAGCAATGGAATTATAAACTTTTGTTAACAAATTCTATTGAATTTCATTGATGGAATTTTACTGTATCAATAATTTCTATAATTACAATATGGTAAATGTAAAAGAATACATTGGTGGCGGTGGTGGTGGTAGTGATGATGATGTTGAAGCAATCAATAATCAAATAGGTTAATATGAAATACATTAAGATATCTTACATTGGTACAAGAACTCAGTTTTTAAAGAGAAGAGGAAGCACTTGTTCAAATTCATTGACATTTTGTGTCTCAAATCATGAAGAAATATAAATTTTTGTCATTACATCCAGTTATGAAATTAATAACATTTAGCATATCAGATTTAAAAGGAATAAAATTTGAAATTGTATTTTTCTTAATGAATTTTTGAAGTATTATTTAATCGTATGCCATACACTAAAACATATGGTAAGTTTACAGGAAGCTACGATCAAAATCCAAATACATAACCGTTCGAGGTCGGCGAGTTGGCACAATCGTTAGCAATCCGGCCAAAATGCTTTGTGGCAATTCATCCGTCTTGATGTTCTAAGTTCAAACACCGCCGGAGTTGACATTGCTTTTCATCCTTTCGAATCGATAAAGTAAGTAGCATTTGAGCACTGGAGTCGATGTAATCGGCTTACTCCTTCCCCCCGAAATTACTGGTCTTATGACAGGATTTGAAACCAATATTTTTTGCTTGTGTAAATATATCATGCCTCATATTTTCATAAGTGATCTTGTTTTGCTTTTTTATACTCAGTGTTCTGTCAATTGATGTAATGATTCTTTCTAATAGATATAATAATGCATAAACGCTGAATTCCGAGGTGCCTATATGAAAGCCTGACTATCAACTGGGTAACTGAAAACGACGTAAAGGATCGATGCAGTTGTTTGTATCCATAAGACGTAGTTTCTTTTGTCCTACTCACAACTAATCAAAGCGAATAAAAAATAATAAAGCAGGCAAAATGTAAAGAATTAAAATGCTGTCCAATCTGCTGGTCAGTTCTCCCTACTTTTCTCAAACATTCGTAGACTATGTTTTAACCGAAACACAAAGCATCACATCGTGCCAAGAAGCGAACCGCACTTCTCTTTCCATCTCTACTGCTCAGGTAATAATCTGTTCACAACTATGAATCGGAAAGTTGTCCGTACATCTTGAGCAATGCAGCACTCATTTTCCCTCCACTTACTTCTTTCATATGTCTATCAACAATGCAGTCTTTCAGGTACTCTGGCTCGAAATTTCTCTTTCTCCACGCATATGAATACACCCGCTTTCATTATTGCTCTTCTAACACTTCTAGCCTTCTATAACTCTTCGACGATTTCTATTCTGGCATTGAATCTATTTCACTTTAACACTAGCTGAAATCACTGTCCCCACTGACTCAATGTTCATAACAAGTTGGTTCTCGTAACTACCCTTCAGTAATGTTACTGGTATCTAAACCAAATCTTTTGCAAACCAAATATTCATATTCTGTGCAGAGCTCAATCATAATGAGCCTTCAAGTAATCTAATCGCGGAAGCCCCATCATTCCTACGGTAATCATAACCGGCAATGTATTTGCTTCATCCTTGATCCCAAATCAATGAAACCATACTCTTAGACCTGTTCTTCTAAGTCAAGAACACAATCAAAACACATAACTTCAAATCTCTCAATGTTATTCGTTCGTAGTCACATTGCAGCAGCACAAGTAAAGAAAACGGTCGACAGTGATTAGAAACCCACCTCAATTCCTAGAAAGTTGAGGGTTTAACCCAGGGCTGCAAATCTTGTAGAACATCCTTCGAAATGAAGAAGTTCTTTTATATAGCGTATACCGCGAATATTCCCTCTTCCAAAATTTCACATGATCATTGTTGGCTCTTACGAAAAAAATCCTTAACAACCTGGCAGTAACCCCCATTTACCTATCATGATGACTCCGTAAAGAGTTTTTCCTCGGAGAACGTTTCATTACATCAGATAGAACTCCTCCAAACTTTCCTCTTCATTCCATTATGGCGTAACAAGATTTCTCGTTACCCACGGCCAAAGTCACTTTTTGGCATATCCATCTGAATTTCTTTCTGCTATAGACATAAAGCCTGAAATTTTGGGGAAGGGTGCTAGTCGATTACATCGATCTCAGTGTTAAATTGGTGTTTATTTTATCGGCTCTAGAAGAATGAAAGACAAAGTTGACCTTGGTGGAATTTGAACTCAGAGGTAAAGTTGAAGAAATGCTGCTATGCATTTTGCTCAGCGTGTTTACAATTGTGTTAACTTGCCGCCTTACATCCACCTAAATTGCTTTCAAATTTTAGCACAAGGCCAGCAATCGATTACATTGGCGCCAGTGTTCAACTGGTATTTATTTTATCGACCCAGAAAGGATAAAAAGCATAGCTAACCTCGGCAGAATTTGAACTCAGAAAGTAAAGACAAAAGAAATGCCGTTATGCGGTTTTTCCGGTGCGTTTATGATTCTGCTAACTCGCCGCCCTTACATCCACTTCAATTAACTGGTATTAAAGGTCAGAAGAAATTTTGTACTCTTCATGAATGTCTTCGAGGAAAGCTTCTACCCTCGCCTCCACCTTCTATTACGTCTCTGCCATTCAACTAGGCTTCTCATCTCTTTAATTCCCAGACCCATCCCACCTACAGCTTATTGTTTATGGGATTATACAGTATCATGGTACTCATAATTTCCGACTTTGTCGCAAAACAAAAAGAAGAAAAATCTTCTGCTGAAACTCAGTTACCGAATTGATAAACATTTCACACGAAACCTCATTTCTGTCCATGCACCCGCACATATTGTGATACGACCCACTACACCCTCACACCCATACATTACTGTGCGTTGCTCATACCGCGCGCGCGCACACACACACACACACACACACACACACACACACACACACACACACACACACACACACAGGCACACACACATACACACACACATATATATTTTATAGGGCCGGGTTCCAAACAGGGCCGTAGCAACAAAATCCACCCGCTACACTTCTCGGTCCAACATCACTGCCTAGAGGTCCTGGATACATACCAGGCCAGTGTCTGTGACCAAGTTGTCGATATAAGTATGACGACGTTTTTTCTCTTATTACATCACCACGATGTGGGTTCTATAAAAATAATTTGGATGCTTGCAGTTCGGTGTGACGCGCGCAGTGACCAGATAGTCGCAGCCGTATTTGCCTGATTTTCTCGCTAACTTTCGGCAAGACTCTATAAAGGCATTCATTTGTCATATGTTGCTGCCATTCGGACCATTCGGGCCATTCGGGCCATTCGTAGCATCTTTGTGTATCGTCCATCTGGTCCGTTCGATAATTTCTTTGTCAGTGTCTATGTTTCACTACCATATAATAGCACCTTGTTTGTTGGCAATTGTATTAGGTTATGCAATGCGGCAGTCTATAGATAATAGTCATACCAAATACATGTAGTATCTAACATATGAATCAATTAATATTCTTCAGTTTTGATAACGAACATAACTGTGATGCTAAGTGACGTTAGTGAAGGCGCGTGGTATTCGTCTCACTATCGTAAGGTCGTGAGTTTGATTCCTGCCGGTGCTATTTCATGTTGCAGCAATCGACTTAGCTGAAAAAAAAAATGGAATTGTGCATTCATTTCAAACGGCCAGCCTTGTCATATTCCGTGTCACGCTGAGAACTACATTAAGATTACGCGTGTTTGTGGAGTTCTTTGCCACTTGCACGTTAATTTCCCGAGCAGGCTGTTCCGTTGATCAGTTCAACTGGAATACTCGTCGTCGTAACCGACGAAGTAAGTGATATTATCACACAAGACAAATAACATTTGTTAATAATTCATGTCCGTCTTTGAACTAAGCAATAACAATGTTGTTGCACTCCGTCGCTTACGACGTCGAGGGTTCCAGTTGATCCGATCAACGGAACAGCCTGCTCGTGAAATTAACGTGCAAGTGGCTGAGCACTCCACAGACACGTGTACTCTTAACGTAGTTCTCGGGGATATTCAGCGTGACACAGTGTGACAAGGCTGACCCTTTGAATTACAGGCACAACAGAAACAGGAAGTAAGAGTGAGAGAAAGTTGTGGTGAAAGAGTACAGCAGGGTTCGCCACCATCCCCTGCCGGAGCCTTGTGGAGTTTTAGGTGTTTTCGCTCAATAAACACTCACAACGCCCGGTCTGGGAATCGAAACCGCGATCCTATGACCGCGAGTCCGCTGCCCTAACCACTGGGCCATTGCGCCTCCAAAGCAACAACAATAGACATGCAGTAAAAGACTGGACACTGTAGATACGACATATCTAGACTGTCGGGTTGTATCCCTTGCTATTAACTGTGCTCATCAGAATAAATAATACGGTTCTCATCTACAGGGAAATGTAGCAGGATTTGTGTATCACCCTTAATTGTCTCACTGACCACTTGCGTGACATGAGCTAAAGCTGACATCACGAACGGCTATTCAAGCAATTAAAAATGAGTTAACGATTTCTCATAAGAACATGTAACCTGAGATTTTAATTGAAATTAATAGAAAAGTTAGGAACCTTGAGTAAAATTCTCGTATTAAATGACAGTAAAACATCTGACTACAATACTTTAAAATGAAAGACGTCATTCTGAGAAAAATTGCAACTGAAATTCTTTAACGTTTTATGAAAACATCGTTATCGATAGACTGAAGAGAAAGAAAAAAAATCTCTTATAAAAGCACGAAAAATTAACTTGCATACAAAATACATTAGGAAGTCGTGACTTTCATCTTTTCCCCAGGACATTAGCAGCGAAGATGAGTAACGATTGTGACTTCAGACCTACTATAAGCTTGTCTCTTCTAACCAGCGTTTCTCACGTGATTCAAATCCGATAAGTACAATAATTGTGACGTCACAATCAAATATTTACCGTGTCAACTTTTACTTCGTTTCCCATAATGATATTGAATATAATTTGTCGGTTAGTAAATGTTGCTGACACGTATCGCTAGATATAAACCATAAATATGTATAAATGCTATTAATAATATAGAGAGTTGGTGGATGCGTATGACTTGATTAATCAGAGGTGTTGAACTCATGATCGTAAGATCGTGATTTCGATTCCTGGACTTGGCGATGCGTTGTGTTCTTGAGCAAAACACTTCATTTCACGTTGCTCCAGTCCACTTAGCTGGCAAAAAATGAGAATTCCTATGACGAACCGGCGTTTCGTTCAATTGGGGAGTATATACCCCAGAGAATCCGGGAAAGCTGCCCTATGGGTCTATATGATTCTGGAAGAAGCTTTAGGGTAGCGAGCTGGCATGCCAGGCAAAATGCTTAGTGGGATTTCGTCCGTCTTTATGTTCTGAGTTCAAATTCTGTCGAGGTCCACTTTGCCTTTCATTCTTTCGAGGTCAAACAAATAAATACCAGTTGAACACTAGGGTCGATGTAATCGACTTAGCCCCATCCCCGAAATTACTGGCCTTGTGCCAAAATTTGAAAGTAATACTACAGGACATAAAGTGAGTGTAAATTTTTAACAAGGAATCAATCTCACTACTATTTTCCATGTATAAAAGTGTTCTGCTTTTCATTTTATCATTTATTCATTTATTTTATCCGTCTTAAACATAGTCTCAATTTCTTGTACATTATATTAACTTCTACTTCATATCTTCAACGATCCGGAACATTTAATACTGATATGTTTCACTGACGTTTTTATCGAATCTATTCATAAACCGACTCTGTACAATTTTGGAAATTATAAGATGAATTTAGATGTTGTGGTCTTCAATTTTTTCTGAGGATTTTTAACTGTTAAGACGAAGAAATGTGGTAACCTCAACTTACTCTCTTGATTAAGTAGACCTAATATCGATGACCACAAGCCTCGAATCTTCGATGTTAGGTCTGGTTCATCAAGATAGGCTTAAGACTAAACCACGATAAAAAGGGGGAAAAATTAACATTGATATTTCATATCAGAGGAAATTAAATCTTGGAAAATTATTTCCCTTTTTCTTTAAGATTCTAACTTTAACCACTGACTTTATTTTTCAAACAGCAGGAAAATTCTTAATTTATTTCGAATTATCTTCTAATCTAATAACTTATTCTAATTCATTGATTTTCACTTATAATTCAGTGGCATTGCCAGTCTTCAGTATAAATGTGCTCACTGCTAGCCTTCTCACCTCCAACACCGCAGACAAAGCACTTTTGATTCATTGCCAAACAGATCTCTATCTATTTTGCAGTATTCCTGCAGAGGAAGTCTCTGCATTCATGCCCACTTTGTAACCAAGTTTACATAGCACACCCTGTTAAAACGCTTCCAAAGTCCCCTTCCCACTTTGTATTCAAATTTACATAGCACACGCTTTTAAAATGCTTACCAAATCCTCCTACTTCCCTTCACAAGACACACTAACATGTATACCAGCGGTTCGCAACCATTTTTCACCTATGGGCCTCTTTGGTTCCAATTCTATTCTGGTGGATCCTAACAACCATTCAATGTTTTGAGAAATCCTGTTATATTTTTATAATTAAATATTATAAGGAAATGCATTAAAAAATTAAGATATTTGGAGTATCGTAGAAGTATAAGCAATTTATTGCACATACATTTTAACAACAAAACCATGTAAGAACCTCCAAAGGTCATGTGGACCTCGGTTGAGAACCACAGATGTATACAGACATGTCATATCCAAAAGAAATACCTCCAGTCAATACAGATAAACAAGACTACAAGCTCTTGCACTGTCCCTTCTACTACTCTAAAACAGTATACCTAACAAGTAACTTCTATAATCGCCAAACTTGTTAACTTCTCTCTATCTCTTTTTCTCTGAATCTCTCTCCATCTTCAGAAACATGCTGCAGTGTGTCTCATATCTGAGAACAACAACCCATCTAACCAACCAACTATGAATCTACTCTTGCATCCAACAACTCAGATGATGGAGTCAACCACATTCTCCAACACCTTGAATTCCTTTTCCTTCTCAATGACCATCACATCTACTGAAGACCTTCTCTCTTATGTCACTCAACCGTCATCCTCTCCTAAAAGTATGACAAATAAAAGAAATGAAAAACGTAGCTGCATTTAACATCAACAATACGTTCAATCATATGTGATATGCGACTCTACTATGGGCTCCATCTGACTCATCTTTTGAAATGGAAACTTCTTGACAAATTCTGTCATTGTAGCCCGTACAGATATAATTTTCTTAGATATTTTCAGTTGCAGTCGCAAATTTCGTATGCTTTCAGTATTGTTCCAATTGTTTTCAAATTTGATGGTACGATTTAGCTTTGTAAATCAAATTAATTTTTACCATAAATTAATAAGTAAAAAGTTAATAGCTTTTAAAGTTTGCAGATTTTGAGTAATTTTAACCAATCGAAAGTCGCCATAATACACATGAACGTAAATCTCACATCAAAGTCAGTCTGTTTTCATAATAATGAGCAAAACTGTAGTCTGTCCCATTTATATTGTATCAAGGACGCTATATATGCACTATTGTGAAACTTTTACCACCGCAACCACCACAAATTTTGACGATATTTTGTGCCGAATAGCTATCACGCAGAAAAGTCGGCTTTCGAATCCTTGTTTTCTGATTGGCTAAAAATGATCAAACTTTGGAAGCTCTGTAACATTTTTCTAATTTTTTTTTCTGGGATAAATGAATCCCAAATTCAGATTCAGCGTGAAAAGTTACATCAATACACCAAATTTGAAAATGTTGACTTAATTCTAAAATTTCCAAATCTGTAACACCAATCAAAAAGATCCGTTTTCTCTGATTCACACCATCAAATTTGGTGTACCCAATGGTCTCTTTTTCCCGAATACTTTTTTTCCTACACTTACATCAATAAATCACTTGTCATCACTCCACTGACACCCACTCATATATTGATAGTATCACTACTTATTCTTCTCATCAACACAGACATCAGGCGTCAAACATTCACAATAGGAATCAAACTAATCTTCTATCATTTAACACGACACAATCACTACACAAATCAAGAAAATTTTATCTTTGGCAAAGTAAATGCAAAGTCTCATATGGTAGCATCACTGAGGATTTTAAAATTCTCAATGATGCTACCATATGAGACTTTACATTTACTGATGACCCCTTCTTTTGATCACTTATCCATAAAATATAAAAAAACCCACCCTAAAAATGGCCTTTAGTTTCCAACAGTTACTAATTTTCTATAAATCTTCTGTGTGATACAGGAGTGAATACTGATACCCTATCTGGGAAATTCTGCAAACACATATGAACATACAGTGACCACATTGTAAAAGCACACTCGATTGTTTAGCATTGAGTCGTTCATAGAAGCATTATTTTCTCTGACCCACAGACCTGCTTTCTGAACCATAAATGTGCTGTCGCCGATCATTATCTTTTCAACTATACTATGGTAGATTTCCTTGGACTCCTTTCATTTATACTCAAAGCTGCCAAATTCATTTGTCTCCTTATCTCCTCCCATCAACAATATTGTGTTTACATTTACAGACTATGCACAAATCTCTATAACCAATCCTTTCTCCATAGAAACGGCAGTCTCCAGAAATTTCTCCGTGGCCATGTTTTGCCTGTCATCATAGAATTGCAGTTTTTCAAGAATATCGACCACATTGATCTCATTGATTTCATTAATCTCACACGCCTGGTAAAGTTTATTGGCAATGGCTCTTTTTCCTTACAAACCATTAGAAAAGTTCAACATAATGTTGGAAATGTGATTGTCTTGGTTTTGTTAATGAATGGACTCAAACAAAATTTCTTATAAAGCAATGAAACTTGTAAACGGTGTTCTTTTTCTGTTGTCTTAAGCTGTTTAGAAGAATCGCGGTTTCAGTCACCATCATCTAGATAGTATTCTTCAATTTCGATACGGAAAATATCATGAAATTATGTATTAAGTGCTATAAGCACGTACTCATTAATCTAACCACTAAAATAAATATTTTCTAATGATTTATGACATGAATTGTGGATAGAGCTTAATAAGAGTTTTATTAAAACAATCACAAGTTTCTCTTCGCGAAAGCTGAGCCCACACCAACGGATCTGATCACAAATTTATACAATGCTAATGATTTAGAACACGAATTAAGTGTGGATTTGAACGATTTCCAACTTAAATTTCGCTTCCCGTTGACCCATTTCTTAAATGATTATTTTAAGAATAACATCGCAAGAACCAGTACTATAAATGTAATACTCTACCTTATTCTATAGTATGAAGACATACACTAAGACGTCATTGATACAGTAAATTATCGCCAATGTATGAGCAGTGAAAGAATCATGAATATATATATATATATATATATATATA
>NC_068990.1:59051180-59053391 GCF_001194135.2 Octopus bimaculoides | reverse complement strand
TATATATATATATATATACATATATATATATATACATATATATATATATATATACTGTTGTGTCTGGGGAGAGTCATTTTCTTGTGCCTTAAAATTATATATATATATAGAACGACATCACATATGTCTGTAGAAAATTACAAACAAATGATCATATATTGGTTTCAAGTTTTGGCACATGGCCAGCAATTTGGGAGGGAAAGCTTAAGTCGATTACGTCGAACCCCTGGTTTCAACTGGTACTTATTTTAACCATCCCGAAAGGATGAAAGGCAAAGTTAATCTAGGTGGAATTTGAACTCAGAGCGTGAAGACGAGCGAAATGTCACGAAGCATTTTGCCCGGCGTGGTAATGATTCTGCCAGCTCACCGCCTTACAAATTATTAAATAGTAAAATTCGAAAATTCGAAATGAACTGCAGTGGAATAATGTCAGAGACCAGATGGCAGATCGTGAGAAGAAAATTTTGACACCAAATAATAAATGTTTATGAGAAGTTAAGTCTTTGTGTGTATTTGAAATAATATCTATGTTTCTCGAAGTTATGACGAAACAACATCGGGCATGGGCGGGGTCACACATATGTAAGAATACCTAATACAGTATATCAGTGTAATGAGCACGACCTCGTGCCGTCAAAAATGATGGCTAATAGTAGCATTTTATATGGATGGTAAATCAAATTAATACACTCGTGAACGTTCACATACATTCACACACTTCCCTTGTACACGCATACACATACACACATAAACTCACAGAGTTGAAACGCTGTTTGATTTTTCTTTTCAGCGTTGAATGTTCACCATCCCACCAATTTGCCATCACCCCTTCCTTCCTTATTCATCTATCATCCCTTCCTTTCTCATTCATATATTGTGAGGGAGAAAAACCCAAGAGTATTATCAAAGTAGGTAACATTTGTATGTTCTCGCCTGGTCGTTCGTCTAACTCCCCAATTGATTAATCAAAGAATGAATAAGATTTGAGCAACTCAATGACGACACCAACTATTTCAATCGGTTTAGCAATAATTAAAAACAAAAACAAATGCAAAGACTACGCCTGCTATCACCGTTCTTTAAATTTGTTAAAGCAAGTAACACAATGTCACAATCGACCTTTATCATGGCTTACTTATCTTTTGTCTTTTACTTGTTTCAGTCATTGAACTACAGTCATGTTGGGGCACAGCTTTGAAGGGTTTTAGTCGAACAAATCGACGCTAGGACTTAAGATTCGTACTTACTCTATTGGTCTCTTTTGCCGAACAGCTAAGATATGAGGACGTAAACAAACTAGCACGGGTTTGTCAAGTGGTAGCGGGGGCGACTGATGCACACACACACACACACACACACACACACACACATACACACACACACACACACACGACAAGCTTTCGCACAGTTTCCGTCTACCAAATCCGCTCCCAAGGCATTAAGCTGCTGGTGCTAGAGTACAAGACACTAGCCCAAGGTGTCACGCAGTGGGACTGAACCCGAAATCACGTGGTTGCAAAGCCAACTTCTAAACTATTAATCTTCTTCAAATTATTTAAGGAAAAACAACTATGACGTCACAATCAATGCTCTTAATTTCAAGTTTTGTTCGAATTTACTAAATCTCACGCGATGACAGCACACATCTGTGAACCTAACTTCCAACAGAGATATTTTTCGAATGATCTAAGTCACGAAATGAATGTAGATTCTAACAAACACATCTTGATCTTCGTACCAATTTCAGAAATCTAGAATATATTTTACTTAACGTTCGCGTGATTCGCATAATTCATTATTGATTGTCTTTAAATATTAATTTCATGTTCGATTGTTTAATTTTTATTTCTGCTTAGCGCTGAATTCATTTATACTATGGTTTTAATAGATTCCTATAATTTCGGTTAAACATGTTTAGAGTATGAAACATTATGGTTTTTAGAATTTTAATATTCAAGAATTTGCATTAAATTTTCTGTTGACGTGTGTGATCTCATTTTATATATTTATTAATTCACTTTTAATGAGGTAATTTGACGGCTGTATTTTATATCAATGATCACATTGTATATGTACTCATTAATAAGCATAATGAGAAGACTACTGTGGAAGTGATGATGGCAGCCGTGTTGATGTTGGAGCAACTATTTATCAAATAGGTCAATGAGAAGCTCAATATATATATATATATATATATATATATATATA
>NC_068990.1:59045298-59050675 GCF_001194135.2 Octopus bimaculoides | reverse complement strand
GGAGAAGAGAGAGAGAGAGAGAGAAAGTTTGGCGATTTAGAGGCTATTTCAGAGTGGAGGGCTGAGATTGTACTTGTATTCATTTCTGGAAACTGTAACGGAAAAGTTGAAGAAAAACAGCAATTTCAGCTTGCTCTTCAGCTTACTATACACTCCTAAATTCTTCTAATTCATTAAAACTGACTAATAAAATAATAACCTTCACCTCGCAATGAGGGATGGCTTGTACATGTATCAGCTCACGACAGCATAGCCGCCTGAAATAAACCACAAAAGTGTAATATATGACCCCACAAGCAATCTCTCATTGCAAGCGAAGGTCATTGTTTTATTAAGCAATTTTAATGAATTAGAAGAATTTAGGAGTGTATTGTAAGCTGAAGAGCAAGCTGAAACTGCCGTTTTTCTTCATCTTCACCTTCACCGTCAAAGCGTTCAGAGATGGATATCACAAGAAATGAGCATTACAAAATTTTAATTAATCCGGAATAAAATTTTACGGATTTCTTAAAATTATGCTAAGTCGATTGTGAAATCGTTTTAATGAGTGCTATAATAATTGGTTCAAGTTTTGGCAAAGGAGCAGCAAATTTTTGAGGTGAAGGTATGTCGATTACTTATTCTATCGAACCCGAAAGAATGAAAGGCAAAATCGACCTCAAAACGTAACGATGGAAAAATTCTTAGCAGCATTTAGTCCGGTATGCTAACGATTCTACCAGCTCTTCCCCTTAATCGATGCTATAATAATAGTTTCTAATTACGGCACAGGGCCAATAATTTTAACGCGTGAGGGTATCAATTGATTACATTGACCCCCAGTACTTAAGTGATTGGCACTTTATTTTATTGACACCAGAAGGATGAAGGGTGTGTTTTGAAGGAATCTGACCATCGAAGCACTCGGAAATCATTCGTCCTTTGGGTAAAGAACCTCCTCAAACTGAGACGGATGTAATAGTAAAAATTTACCCAAATGGTGAAGTTATGAAGCATAAAATAGAATAATGTACAAAAGCTTTGAATTGAAACGGTGCACCTGAACTGAAAATATATATATATAATAAAACGAATAATGCTTTTAATATAGGTATGTGACGTGTGTCAATATGTATGTGTACGAATCCATCATGTTTTTTTTTTTTTTCATATTGAATTCCGATACCGTCGTAATCTACACATTCTGAAAGGTATGTATAGAAAATTTCATTAAAAAAATAACCCATTTTTCTGAAAGTTATGAGTAAAGAAACCCGTCCCGTGTGAATTTTCCCAAACTCCTCACTCCACCTTCAGAAAACTTTTTCGCTACATATTCCGATATAATCAGAATCTGAAGCGCGTTTGTAGAAAATTTCGATAAAAGATATCCATTGTTCTAGAAGTTATGAGGCTACAAATCGAGGGGGACACACACACACACACACACACATGTATAGGAGGAATGCCCCGTATTAAATCGTATAGGGTCCTCAATATACATCCTCTATTATCCAGTCAATTTATATACGTTTTGTACATATTGGTGGTTGTCTCAGAGGAGGTAGGCAACGTGAACCCTAACCCTTCTCTAAAGATATTATTGGTGCTTGTTATGTATCACAGTGCAACCTTTGAGACTAATGTGGCTATTAATATTACTGTTTATGTTTGACATTATGTGTGTATTATACATGTTTCTGGACTGAAAAGAGGGAACAAATATTTTAGGATAGTGTCCGTTGTTTGAAGGCATTACTTTTGGATTTTAATGCTAAGGTACGTAACTCTGAGTGAGTCATTGTGGTAGTGTTGACGCTTCATTGCTACCATGGCAACCAACGTAATTTCTTCTGTAATAACAAGAGCGAAATTCTGTCTACCTGGAATCCTGTATCTTAGTCTACATTTGTTCTACCTTTTTGGAATCAGAATGATCCCGGGATTGAAAATCTGCCCTTCATTTAGTTCTTGAACATTCAGTATTGGGATCTGATTTAAAAGTATTCGGGTTGCTATTTCTAGCAGGTAAAGCTTAGCTGATTCACGCCATCTTGGTTGACGTTTGTCAGATGACGTCAGAGATCAAGGGGGAGATAAATGACATTCGTTTCGTTAATTTTACGTCAAGATAAGAACTTTGGGAGAAATTGGCCAACTGTTGGAATTCAACTTGGGACTGGAGCAATAGAACGACTGCGTTACAAAATTAATTCTCATCCGTCCTTAACCTCTGATCAAATACCACCGGGGTATATAGTCATTATAGACATATCATAATCACGTTATTTAGATCTCTTTAGTTTTGGGCAGCAGGCCCAATTAGCCCTCTACAGGAGCTCGCTTCATAGTCCGCACTGAGTGCGGCTTTTAAGCTAGTTAAGTATAAGTTTGAAAGTTGAGTCTACGGAGAGGAGTTCCAACTAAGTGAAATCTATGCACAAGTCTCCGTTATCCAAGTGGATTAAGAAGTGTCAGCAGAAGAGCTCCTAAGAGTCATGACCTGGATGCTGCCCAGCCCCCTTAGAGTGTAAGAAGTTAAGGGCCAAAACACTTGCCTGAGTGGGAATTCTTCTCTGAAGATCTGTTGTTCAGCTCCCTTCAGAGTTTCTTACCGCTGTCTGGATATTACTAGTTGATTGTATATGTTGCGACAGGGACCACAAGGATTTAAGCTTGCTGCAGAAAGAGAATGTGACCTTCGCATCTCCAGATGTTTTATATTTTCTTTGTTTTGTTGTGTACCACGTGGTCCTTTGATGGTTGGGAGTAAAACTTATAACGATCCAAACTGGGTTGTTCCGTCTTAGAGTTGGATAGTTTATTGCTGATTGTTTTGCAGAGAGATTAGGAGTCTAGGTAGAGTTGCTATAATCCATATTAGACCTAATATATTTTATGTACCACTATTTTTTTTTACTGTTGGAGAACGTTTGGTCCATGATTTAAAATATATCAAAGAAAATAACTATGACGTAACAATCAACGTTTCAAGTTTTGTTCCATTTTTTGAAAGAGTTTATTTCCAAATTTGTTTTAGGTTAAGTCATGTTAGAACACATATCGATAGATCTAATTAGTAAAATCAACTTTTGCTCATGAATATATGTCATTCAGTGAATTTTTATAAGGTCTTTCCGTAAATTTTTTTCTCACTATAGGTCTAAGACAAATACCATGTAAGAAAGCTACATATATTTCATTTCTTATTTACCGTTCAATAGCTGACTGTTTTAACATTACCACCACTATTACCAATAATAATTCTTTCTACTATAGGTACAAGACCTGAAAGTTTGGGGGAGAGCTAACCGATTACATCATCACCAATGCTCAATTGATACTTATTCTATCCTCCAGGAAAGGATAAAAGGCAAAATCTACCTCAGCGGAATTTGAGCTCAGAACGTAAGGAACCGGAAGAATTGCTACTAAGCATTTTGTCCGACGTGCTAGCGAATCTGCCAGCTCGTCGCCTAACCATCTCCACCACCAAGAATAATGGTTTCAAATTTGGCACACGGTCAGCAATTTCGAGTTAGTGGGTATCTCAATTACATCGACCCTTGTGCTCAACTGGTACTTATTTTATCGACTATGAAAGCAAAGTCAATCTCGATGAAATTTGAACGTACAATGTAAAGACGGATGCAATGTCGCTAAGCATTTTGCCCAGCGTGCTAACGATTCTGCCAGCTCACCGCCTTTACAGAACGAATACATATTGTAAAGTAAATAACCAAGACATGGGCGGAATATTTGTGATTAGGTTATCTTTTATCACAGCTCAATCAGGGTCGTCTTTCGCTAAACAATAGCAACAACAGAAATATAGTTAGAGACTGAATACTGTTGATATTACATGTCCAGACTAAGGCGGTGAACTGGCAGAAGGGTTACCGCGCTGGGAAAATGCTTAGTCGCTTTTCTTTCGGCTTTACGTTCCGAGTTCAAATGCTGTTGACTTTACTTTTCATCTTTTCGGAGTCGATAAAATAACTACCAGTAAATACTGGGGCCGATATAATCGACTAACCCTCTCCGACAATTTGATCAAGCCTTATGCCTATAGATGAAAAGATATTACCTGCGTACACTGATATTCAAACCATTTACGATGAATTATGTATATCATTGTATCCACTGTGATTCTCAGCTATGAGGCGCTTATGATAAATCTGTGCATCGTTCCTAGTCTTTCCATTGATCACATAGGTTGCATGGACCTCTCTGTTTGATTAAAACTGACGTTACACGAACGACCGTTCAATCAATTCACACTGGAATAATGATTTCTCGTAATAACATGTAACCGGAGATTTTAATTACGATGAAAAGAGAAGTTGGGATACATGTGTAAAATTCTCGTATATTATGGTAGTAAAACATCCAAATACGATATTCTGAAAGCGACATTAAATATTAACAAAATTTTGTAGCTGCAATTATTGAAATATCTAAGAAAAGAATTCTGTCAATATACTCTGCATCAAACAGAAAACATTTTCGACAGAATTTCCGAATAACTGATCCACATAAGTTCGAGCTTGTTCGTTTACACAGAGATTTTTCAAATCTGCTTTTGCACCACGCACTTCGAAAGGATGAGCTTTTTCTAAAAAAGAAAAAAAGAAAAGAATTCGGAAACCAATGATTTTGGAAAGTCGTCCCCCACTTCTTTTGTTGCCATCACGACGGATTATTCGATATTCTTTATTTATTTATTCATTTTTGCACTTCAAAACGATGGAGTAAGCTTTTTTTTGAAAAACAAAAAAAAATTTTAGAGACCCATGATTTCGGAACGTGCCTCCCCTCTTCTCCCCACCTAGTGCCTTCACGACAACCTTCATCATTCAAAATTCCCCAACTCCCTCATATAATATTCCATATACTGAAACATGTAATCCGCACTCTTAGAGCAAAAAGAAATTAGCCAAAAAATTTCATAACCACTCATCAACCGTTAATAATTTTTTTCTGGCAAAAATTATAGATGTGTTCTTAAATTTTTTCCGTTCAACACAAAGCGTAAATGAATTTGAGATAATAGTGGAAGTATGTTTACTCTGTATTCGACCTAATTTCAGAAAAACTTGCCGTATCTAAATTGTTCTTCAGTTATTTGAATAAAGAAGTGGGTACTATTTTCAAATGAAGAAAATCCACTTTTCCTGCTAATGAAATAGACCTTCATGCAGGAGACTTCCTATAAATGACTTGCAGTGGGTGTTATTTATCCCATGTTTTTTTTCTTTTTTTTTTTTTTTCACAAGAGATTATTTTTATATTTTTATTCCTTTAGGTAGGCAGTTGAACACTTGAGGATCTCTAAATATCAGCCTGAAACAATCGAGTATTTTTGCTCGTGATTTCGAAAAAGAAAAAAAGGTGGGGG
>NC_068990.1:59033635-59044591 GCF_001194135.2 Octopus bimaculoides | reverse complement strand
AAAAAAAAAAAAAAAAAAAACATTTGTAAAGTCCCTGTGAAAACGGAGAAAATCCAGCGTATGTGGATCAGCTATTCCGAAACTCCGACAAATATTTGTTTTATTAAAGGAATGAAGTCTGAAATTGAAGTTTGTGATCGTGATTCAAGGCTTTCACACATCTACAATTTATAATGGACTCCGATAGGAATAATATCATTTATTATATCAGAAGTATGTTTATTTTTCACTTTTTTGTGAGGGTGGGGGGCATATTTTCACGGAAGTTTAACACCCAATATAGATATTGGCTCATGTTGACCACCAATCTATATGTTCTCATGAAACCCATTCCAAATTCCCCTACTCAACACAGCAATCCTTCTAGCCTCCGGAGTATCTGTCACTTGAGCCCACCGCTCATTAATAAATAACCTAAATTATGCTACTCACTACATAATTATCCCCATCACCTTAAGCTTCTACTTTACAATTCTTCAAATAATAGAATATATAGAAGCATCATTCTCCATCCTAGATAGTATTTATAGATCAACATTTGTGACGGAAAGGTTGTGATCGTCATCTTTTTCCCATGTTATTAGCAGCGAAAGTGGAGGCGCAATGGCCCAGTGGTTAGGGCAGCGGACTCGCGGTTATAGGATCGCGGTTTCGATTCCCACACCGGGCGTTGTGAGTGTTTATTGAACGAAAACACCTAAAGCTCCACGAGGCGCCGGCAGGGGATGGTGGTGAACCCTGTTGTACTCTTTCACCACAACTTTCTCTTGCTTCCTGTTTCTGTTGTGCCTGTAATTCAAAGGGTAAGCCTTGTCACACTGTGTCACGCTGAATATCCCCGAGAGCTACGTTAAGGGTACACGTGTCTGTGGAATGCTCAGCCATTTGCACGTTAATTTCACGAGCAGGCTGTTCCGTTGATCGGATCAACTGGAACCCTCGACGTCGTAAGCGACGGAGTGCCAACAGCAATTAGCAGCGAAAAGGAACGAAGATCCTGACCTCAGCTGTGCTGTAAACTAGCCTCTACTCTCCAGCATTTCTCTCTTGATTCAAATAATATTCCTCCAATTCCAGGCGGCGAGCTTGACAGAATCATTATCACGTATGACAAAATGGTTAGCAGCAATTTCTCTGACTCTTTATGTTCTGAGTTCAAATTCTACGGGATTGACTTTACTTTTCATCCTTTCCGACTCGATGAAATATATTATCAGCCAAATACTGGGGTCGATGTAATCTACTTTACTCCTCCCCTCAAAACTGTTGGCCTTGTGCCAAAATTAGAAAGAATGTTCCTCAAATTCGTTAACGTCAATAACCATGACATCACAATCAACGTTTGCTGAGTCACCTTTTTCATCGTTAGTATAAACTGATGTAAGACATGAAGTAATTGTAGATTTTAACAATTCTGTATCTTTTACTGTGTCATTAGACTGTGGCCATACATTGAAGAATTTTTAGTCGAATGAATCGATTCTAGTACCTTTTTTTAAACCTGATATCGATCTCATTTACTAAGCCGCACAAAGGCCATCCGTTTGGAGCAGGAATTGATCTTTTGTCATCATATCTCGGTCACTAACGGTCTAAATTCTCCAACTCTTTTCTTTTTCAGCCCACCTCCACACCCACAAGCGCCACCCACCACCTAACTCTTACATTCCTATTGTCCCTTACCCAACCCCACACGCTTACACTACACCGTTAAACAAATACTCAAATTTGAATCATGATTCAAAAACTAGAGAGTATGATAAAGTGAAAGCTGACGTCATAATATTTATTCAGCTTCACATTCAAAGTCTTCAAAGAGGCACGGATATCAGAACTGCCTTCTTTTTATCTGGTAGAAAATATCAGTCTTCGGACCTCTTTCACGTTATGTCTAGTTGCACTGTTTTTTTATATTTTTTAGATAAGTCTTGTCATTTTCTTTTGTTGTTGTTGTTTAGTTCTGTGCTTCCTTGATTGAACAAATTTAATGTCACAGAAGTTCCAACTGTGACCGCCCAATCTTCTTTAATCCTGTATTCTTGACTTGTCTCAGTCATTAGACTGCAGCCATGCTGGGGCAATGCCCTGAATGGGTTTTAGTTGAATGAATCGACTTCAGTACTTTTTTTCTTTTTAAAGCCTGGCACTTATTCTATTAGTCTGTTTTGTCGAGCCACAAAGTTTCCGGGACGTAAACAAACCAGCACCGGTTGTCAGGTGGTTGGGACAAACACACACGCGCACACACATGATTATACGATGAGCTTCCTTCAATTTCCACCAACTAAATCAACACACAAGGCTCTCGCCGGCCCAAGGATACAGTACAAGTCACTTGCCCGAAGGATTATGCAGTGGGACTGAACCTGGAAGTATGTGGTTGCGAAATAAAGCTTCTTACTGCACACAGCCAAGCATGCACCTATATATATTTCTTTCACATAAAATATAATAATAAATGCGCCCTTTTAAAGCCTATCCAGGCTCATGGGCCCGGTTTCCCGGTTTCAATGGCGTATGTGTTCCCCAGCTGGACGGGACGCCAGTCCATCGGAGCGTTACTCATTTTTGCCAGCTGAGTTGACTGGAGCAACGTGAAATGAAGTGCTTTGCTCAAGAACACAACGCGTCACCCGGTCCAGGAATCGAAACCACAATCTGACGATCATGATGCTGACACACTAAGCCACGCGCCTCCACATTTCTTTCGCATAGTTCTATTTAAAAATAAATTGATTCATCATCTTCTCCACAAATGTAATCCACTAAACAATATACCGCATTCTAATTATACACATCAGTGTGTAACTATCCATACAGTGAAAGAGAGCTACTACAATGCCTCAATGTTGTTGTTGGCACTCCGTCGCTTACGACGTCGATGGTTCCAGTTGATCCGATCAACGGAACAGCCTGCTCGTGAAATTAGCGTGCAAGTGGCTGAACACTCCTCAGACACGTGTACCCTTAACATAGTTCTCGGGGATATTCAGCGTGACACATAGTGTGACAAGGCTGGCCCTTTGAATTACAGGTACAACAGAAACAGGAATATAGAGTGAGAAAAAGTTGTGGCGAAAGAGTACAGCAGGGTTCGCCACCATTCCCTGCCGGAGCTTTAGGTGTTTTCGCCCAATAAACACTCACAACACCCGGTGTGGGAATCGAAACCGCGATCCTATGACCGCGATTCCGCTGCCCTAACCACTGGGCCATTGCGCCTCCACAATGCCTCAATGACTAAATATATAAAACAAGAATTTCGGTGATACCAATATATATTCTGAAGAAAATTGTATTACTAGAAGAGAAAAAACATTCTTGCTTTTTAAATGACAAGAACTAAAAAAAATAGGTGCAAGCGTGGCTGTGTGGTAAGAAGCTTGCTTCCCAACCACATGGTAATGGGTTCAGTCCCACTGCATGGCACCTTGGGTGAGTGTCTCCTATTTTAGCCTCGAGCTGACCAAAGCCTATTGAGTGGATTCGGTAGACGAAAACTGAAAGAAGCCCGTCATTTATGCATATCTATGTGCGTTTGTGTATGTGTGTGTGTGTATGTATGTGTGAGTGTGTCTGTCCCCTCTCCCCCCCCCCCCACTGCTTGACAACCAGTGTTGGTGTGTTTACGTCCCTATAACTTAGCTGTTCGGTAAAAGTGACCGGGCTTGAAAAAAAGTACTGGGGTCGATTTATTCGACTAAAAATTCTTCAAGGCGGTGTCCAAGCATTGCCACAATCTAATGACTGAAACATATAAAAGATACAACTGAAGGGCTGTAGCCTTTATTCTTTCCTCGAGATATTTATCAGCCAGAGTGAATAATAGCGTGATCTTAACTTGTTCTGAGCTGCAGCGTTTAAATAATTTTCGTAATCGCCAAGGAAAATAACTATGACATCACAATCAATGTTTTCAATGTCAATGTTTATTTTCTTCCCTAAATGTTTTGAAACATAACTATTAATTTAACCACAAACATTTTAAATGTTACTAAGGACTTAGAACGTGAATGGTGAGTTGAACAAATTTTTAATTAATCAATCTTACTGATCGGTATAGAAATCATTTTTTTGTTTTATCATTCATTATATTGTATTTTATTACTACTATTACGTATTATTTGAACATCAGAATATTTTATATCATATGCCACTTATACTATTAATCGGTGAAATGATAAACTGTCACCGTCATTTCTTTCTGAAGATTTTCGCAAAGAAGATAATCAGTTTGGTTCATGATTTCAAGAATATTTCCCTAATTCATTAAGGAACTTGACTATCACGTAACAATCAAATTTAATTCCATTTCTTAAGATAATTTAATTCCAAGTTGTTATATGTTATGTGATGTCAGCCCACATCACAGGATCTAATCGTTAAACTAAATATTTTTTTTTTCGGAAAGGAAATGTAAGGGTTCTTTTTTCTTTTTTTATAAAAGTTACCTGAAAACAAGGACGCACTCTTCACGGCAAAATGTCTAAATACATTTTCCCATCAAGCTATAAATTTTTCCATCAATCCATGATGGATATTATAAATATCGGCTTTCAAATTTTGGAACTAAGCCGGTAATTTCGGGGAACAGATTAGTAGATTAAATTGACCCCCAGATTTCAATTGGTACTTACTTCATCGACCCCGAAAAAATAAAAAGCAAAGTCGACAAAATTTGAACTCAGAACGTAAAGACGAGCGAAATGCCTCTAAGCATTTTGCCCGGTGTGCTAATGATTCTGCTAGCTAGTCGCCTTAAAGTATATCATAAATAACGGTTTCAAATTTTGGAATAAGGCCAGCAATTTCGGGGCAGGGAATAAGTCGATTACATCGACTTCGGTACTCAACTGGTATTTATTTTATCGACTCTGAAAGGATGAAAAAAAAGTCTATCTCGGTGAAATTTGAACTTAGAGCGTAAAAACAGACATACGAAATGCCTGCTCACCGCTCTTAGGTTATCATATGTATCAAAAGCTATAAAAGTCAGGCTGTAAACTTTTTCTTACGCTTATCAATTAAAATTATATTCGTTTGAATTTGTTAGCAATCATCTGTTCTTAAAATAATTTGTCTTCCGTTTGTCGTTCTTTAACTGATGTTGGCACACATCGCTGGATATAATAATTTTAGCAAACATTTGCTAATCTAATGATTTAAGATACAATATGTTAGATTTTAACAAATGTTTCCTTCAAATAAAAACAAGTTTTTTTTCCGTATACCTCTTTGTCCTCGTACCAATATAAAATATCTAAATATGTTTCACTTCTCATTGGCCAATTTGAAGATTTATTGCTTCACAATCTCCACCATCAACGTAAGCCACATTGCGCTGAGGTGGTGTGTAGTTAAAAAAACTTCCTTTCCAACTATGTGGTCTTGGGTTCAGTACTACATTTTTGGCACCTTAGTAACTGTCTTTTATTATAACCTCAGACCAATCAAAGACTTGCGAGTGGAACAGGTAGACGATATTTGAATATCACATCGACCCCAGTATTCAACTGGTACTTGTTTCATCGACCCGGAAAGGTTGAAAGATAAAGTCGACCTCAGCAGCATTGACATAATAATAATAATAATAATAATAATAATAATAATAATAATAATAATAATAATAGTAATATTAGTAATAACGCTCTGATGCAATGCCAGGCACTGGCTTTCATGGCTTTTGATCTTAACTGATTGAAAGTTTTATTAGGTACATGTTTTGTCTTGGTGTAAAAGATGGGTTACAGCAAATGTTCTTCTCAGAACCACAGATTTGCTTGTCAATTGTTTGACCTTCACCAGTTGAGCATGTGCCTTAGAGGTTGATGATATATGCATCTCTGATCACGTGCAGAAGTAGTCATGTGTTGAGAGGAATTCTTTGGGGTTTTAATAATTCACCTCTGGAATTATGGGTGTTTCATTCAACATTTTTAAACAACCCTTATTCAAGGACCTTTTGAGCGTGATTGGCTACTCGACTCGAACAAAATTCTAACTTGGCCCCACCTTCAAAATCATGCGCTATTTATCTTGATATAAGATCACTGTGTCGCGCCAATATGGTTGTGATGCATGTGCCTGGTGTACCCTTATCAGACGGGTAGTCATGATGGGTATTTGGGCTTCGTACATTTGTACCCCAGTGTCAATTTGATGGCATGCGCTGCTGTCTTACTCAATAATAATAATAATAATAATAATAATAATAATAATAATAATAATAATATTAATAATAATAATAATAATAATAAGAGACATCGGGGAGGGGGTGATGCATACCCTGTGCGCAGATAAATTTTTTCGCAAGATTTAGTGAGACTTACAATACGTTGTTTACCCATGCTTTTTAATTGAACTGGATAATATTTTTTTAAGTATCACCATTATAGTTATTTATACTCCGGTGAAATTAAAAATCAACTCGTAAATAAACGAAACCCTCAAATCCATCATTGTACACGCACATACACATACACACACACACACACATACACACACACACACACACACATACACACACACACTCACACAGTCGCATATCTATGTATGTATTTTTTAATTATTATAAATCTTCCACTGAGGAGGGATCCGGCTTCCAGCAAAGACACAAGGCTCCATATTTGGGATGTAGTTAACACAGACAAATTCACATTTGGAACCTGAGAAAAGTCTTGCATATTTTTACCGTTCTACTCACAGATTGGACTTGCAATGTACGAATCAGCCGGTCAATTTCTCTTTCTGAAAATCCCAGTTTATCCAGATTCTCCTCTAAGCATTTACTAACAAAACCTAGTGCTCCAATTATTATTGGTATGTATATGAATTCATAGTCTGAATATAGAAGCTGGAGGTTTCGAAGCAGCTGTCTATAGATATCCTCTTTTTCTTTGATTTTCAAAGAGGTATTTGTATCTGCAGGGCAGCTAACCTCTATGATGGTACATACCTTTGCCCTTTTGTCTCAAACAACAATATCCGGCTTGTTATGCTTACATTTGAGAGAAGTTTTGATGGGAATATTCCACCAGTATTCCTTGAGTTGGTGTTTAGGAATGTATTTAGGACAGTGTTTTTTGCGGATGACATTGTAAATTGTTTTAGCAACAACATCGTGCAGCATAGGGAGGTAGTACCGTGACATTTTAGGACAGCTGCTAATCACATGCGTACTGTCTTCCATAGAAACATGACATAGCCTATACATGCGGTTGCACTTTGGGATTACAAGAGCGATGTATGTATGTATGTATGTATGTACCCACACGTGTCTACGCTCATAAGTACACCATGATCTATACACACGCAGACGAAGGTCGATTCATATGAAAAAGAAAGTGAACAAAATAATATGAGCACTTGCTTATCGGGAAATTTGTAAGTTCGATTTTAAAAAATAATATTTATTTTAAGATAATCAGACCAAATCTTCATCATTTCGAGCCACTCACCCTATGGGCATTTCTGCCAAATGTGGTGAAAATCCGTTCAGCCGTTTTCCAGTAATTTTGTAAACACACAGACGAATAGACTAAGACGAGTGGCTACAATACCCTGCTTTCGATTACGCGTGCAGACTAATAATAATAATAATAATAATAATAATAATAATAATGATAATAATAATAATGATAATAATAATAATGATAATAATAATAATAATGATAATGATAATAATAATAATGATAATAATAATAGAAGACACTGTTGATAATGCGACACTGGGGCTGAAAAATTATGTTGTACAGAATAAAGAAAGAATGCTTTCGGTAGCTAGAGATACCGAAAAAGTGACTGAAACAGTAGAATTCAAAGAGAAAATGAAGAATAATTGAATGAAGAAATAGAAAGAAATGGAACTGCACGACCATTTCTTACAAGTCGAAAATGTCGGAAGTGAAACCCGCTGGCTTTGGTTTATGGAATGGAGCTTGAAACGAGGTACAGAAACGTTAATTATAACCGCTCAGGAACAAGCTGTTAGAACAAATCAAATAAAGGCAAATATCGACAAAGGCAATCAGACAGCAGATGTAGAATCTGCAAGAAAGGAGAGTTGAGTATCAATTACATTTTGAGTGAGTGCAAGACTTGACTGTATAGGCAAAAGAATGCATTGGGATGTTAGTCCAATATGTGGTATGAACACGAACCAGAGGCTGTGACAGAAAATGAGAATTACAACATCTTGTGGGACTTCGCTTTAAAGATTGACCCTACTATTAAAGAAAGAACATCAGAAATAATCATAGAGGACGAAATAAACAAACAGTGCAAGATCATAGATTTGCAATTCTTTATGATAGAGTCAATACCAAAATATTGGGGGGAAAAATGAAAAATACCGGGATCTAGTCATAGAGCTGAGGAGACTGTGGAAGACCAAGACAATAATTATTCCTCTAGTCATAGGTGTTTTTGGAACAATACCCAAAATGATACCCGAAAGACTGAAAGAAATTGGAACTGAAACTGGCATTGTCGATCTGCAGAAAAGTACCATCCTATTTTCTGCAAGAGTCCTAAGAAAAATTTTTGAGATTTGACGAGACTTGTCACCAAATTTCAAGATAAAATACTTGCTAACTAAATTAGCAAAAATTAAATTTTATTCCATTGTTTAAAATAATTTACTTCCAATTTGCTATATGATAAATGATGATAGCACACATGACTGTATCTAATCACAAAACTAAATATTTTCTAATAATTTAAGATCCGAAATGTGTGCGGATTTATACATCTTTATATCAGTGACGCTGATGAAAAGCGTCACACTGAGTCACGCTGAATATCCCCGAGAACTACGTTAAGGGTACACGTGTCTGTGGAGTGCTCAGCCACTTGCACGTTAATTTCACGAGCAGGCTGTTCCGTTGATCGGATCAACTGGAGCCATCGTCGTCGTAAGCGACGGAGTGCCAACAAACAACATCAGTGACGTCTTTCACAAGTATCAAAAGTTATTTCCAATTGCTGTGTGCTAAGTGCCGTTAGCACTTAATATCGCTGAATCTAACAACATAGATAAACTTCTACTAATCTAATAATGACTTAAGATCCGATATGTTAAGAGATTTTAACAAGTGTATCCTTAAAATAATAATAATTCTTTCTATATAGATCTATGTCCTTGTACCAATGTAAAATATCTAAATATATTCTATTTCACATTGCACTGTTTAAAGATCGGTTGCTTCAGTATCACAACTACTAACGTAATCTCTGTTATACCATATTCTAATTATACATGCAATGCTATCCTTTATTACGGTAAATTGGTCATTGGACGGCCTTGTAACATACATTTGATGAATACTTATATAATGGCAGGAATTTCATAAATATAAAAAGATATCCTGAAGAAAATTCTGAAATATTTAAATGGTAAAAATCCAAAGTGTCGTGTTAAAGTAGGCCAGTGTGAAGTGGAATATATTTAGCTATCTTACATTAATTAGTACAAAACAGTAGGTATAAGGAAAGAACAGGTTATTGTCTTAACGAAATGCTTGTTAAAATCACCTGGCGTGTCGTATCTTAAATCATTATATTAGCAAATGTTTATTTTATGATGTAAATGATGTATAGTAATATCGCTTATCGTACGAAAAACTGGAAATAGATTATTCTAAACAAATGAATAAAATTTGAATGATGAGTGACAAAAATGTTAAGCTCGCTATCTTCATTTCGATCCTTCCATATGGTCATAAATGTTGGGTAATGACCGTCTGACTGCAGTGTCTGGGGCCAATGAGACTACAGATGATACTAATATTTGTACGTATTTTAGGGCGGAGAGCTGGCAGAATCCTTAGCACACCTGGCAAAATGCTTAGCAGCATTTCGTCCGTATTTAAGTTCTGGGTTCAAATTCCGCCGAGGTCGACTTTGCCTTTCATCCTTTCGGGTGTCATGAAATAAGTACCATGTTGAACACTGGGGTCGCAGTAATCCTCTTAGCCTCTTCCCCGAACTTGCTGGCCTTGAGATAAAATTTGAAACTGATATTTGTATGTTTTTTTTTTTCGTTTATGTTTATCAAGAGTTAGTGAGGGGATTGTATTTTATGGTTACAATGTTTTATGGTTTGCAGGAAGGTTAAAGACCCAAGCAAAGCTGGTATAATTAGTGATCAATCTACTATATTGTTGTATCTCAGGAGGGTCATTGCACCAATAATAAACACATGCACTGATTTTATTTCCTTTGTTTTTATTTTATTATACATCAACAATTTAAACATTTAACCAATTAGCAAATCGATTGTTTGGTTAATCGTTCGGTTAATTAATCAATAGGCCTGGTTGGTCAGAGTTGAGAGTGCATGTCATTAATGGAGTCGCGAAGGGCGACGAATGGACTCTGATGAACCGAGCTAGTTGAGTGATTGACCGAATGATGAATCAATCAATCGGTTAACTTAAATGGTTAACTAGCTGACTAATAACAATATTAATGATAATGATGATAATGATAATGATAATTATGATATTAATAATAGTGATGATAACAATGAAGTTTGGGGGAGGAGACTAATCGATACATCGACCTCAGTGTTTCACTGGTACTTAATTTATCGACTCCGAAAGGATGAAAGGCAAAGTCGACCTCAGCTAACGATTCTGCGAGCTCGCCGCCTTAATAATAATAATAATAATAATAATAATAATATTAATAATAGGAATAGAGTACCCAGTAGAACTGTTATAAAAGGCCTGCCTCCTGGGCACGGCCAGAATAATCAAGAAAATATTAGCTGAAAAGAACGGATACCATGGTACCGTAGCCTGCAGGTAGCAAACCCGCTATGCATGTAAGACTCCAGGAGCTCCAACAAAACCTGTGATAAAGAGAAATAATAATAATAATAATAATAATAATAATAATAATAATAATAATAATAATAATAATAATAATAATAAAAACAAAAAACTGTTTTCAGTA
>NC_068990.1:59030356-59032897 GCF_001194135.2 Octopus bimaculoides | reverse complement strand
TTCCTATCATAGTAGGTGCCTTAGGTATAATAAAAAAATATTCAGACAAATACATAACAAAACCACCAGGACTTACAAATATATATAACATACAGAAAATTGCACTACTGGGTACTGCACACATTCTACGCAAAACACTTTCAATACAGTAAACATAAGAGCACCACAGCAAACCACAGCACATACCCAAGGCGCACAGAGCTGCGCTCGGTAGTGAAGTGAAAGCACGTTATAAAAATAAAACTACTGAATAATAATAATAATAATAATAATAATAATAATAATAATAATAATAATAATAATGATGATGATAAAAGTGAAAAAGAATATATACCACACAGAATAACTCAGTGAAAAAGAATATATACCACACAAGTGCTACGGACCTCTTCAGAATGTGTGGGAAGAGGGTCGAAAGCGTGACTCATATTGTTAGTGTTTGTGAAAGTCTTGCGCAGAAGGAGTAAGAACGTAGACTCGACAAGGTAGCCCGAAACCTCCACTGGCTACTATGCCGCAAGTATGAATATAAGGTTACGAGTGCTTGGTGCAAACATACACCGGAAAAGATAATGGCCGAAAAGGGGAAGGCAAAATTCCTATGGAACTTTGACTTCTAGACAGACAAGGTATTAGAGCACCGAAGGCCGGATATACACTTTTACTTGTTTCAGTCATTTGACTGCGGCCATGCTGGAGCACCGCCTTTAGTCAAGCAAATCGACCCCAGGACTTATTCTTTGTAAGCCTAGTACTTATTCTATCGGTCTCTTTTGCTGAACCGCTTCGTTACAGGGACATAAACACACCAACATCGGTTGTCAGGTGATGGTGGTGGGACAAACACAGATACAAAACATACACAAACACACACACATACATATGAATATATATATATATACATATACGACGGGCTTCTTTCAGTTTCCGTCTACCAAATCCACTCACAAGGCTTTAGTCGGCCCGAGGCTATAGTAGAAGACACTTGCCCAAGGTGCCACGCAATGGGAATGAACCCGGAACCAACTTATATAGTAACCTTTAGGAGAGACAAACAAGACTGCCTAATAATTGACGTGGCAGTGTCAGGAGATCAACATATCATCATGAAAGAAACTTGAGAATTGAGAACGCTAAGATGTGGCAGCTACGAGAGTCAAAATAAAGCTTATCCCTATTGTCATCGGAGCATTGGGTTCAATACCACCCAATCTGAAAAAAACATTTGAAAACTTTAAAAATACCCTACAATCTAGGTGTATTGCGAATGTCGGTATCACTTGGAACCGCATACATATTGTCTAAAGTCCTGACTGTCTGAGGTTCTTGTTGTGACTTGACAAACAGTACAAACCCACGGCAGACACGATATCTTCAATCAACAACCTCACGATATTGTATACTGTGCGACATGTATAATAATAATAATAATAATAATAATAATAATAATAATAGTAGTAGTAGTAGTAGTAGTAGTAGTAGTAGTAGTAGTAGTAGTAGTAGTAGTAGTAGTAGTAATAATAATAATAATAATAATAATAATAATAATAATAATAATAATTCATCCTTTTATTGGCCACGAGGGCTCGCATAAAATTACATTAAAAGGCATACAACAACATAAGACAAAAACAGGATGACACAATAGGTTTTATAACGTGTAAACAATATAAATAACAATTAAAAATTAAACAATTTAAACTTTCAATAGGGGAGGTGCTTTTAGGACCCACAAAACCCACAAAAGTGCCTGAACTACAGGGCAAGAAACAGAACCAGTGCATGTGTTTATTGTTGGCATAATGACTCTCCAGAGCCACAAAAAATCTGTTTTAACACATGAGTTCACATCAAAACTTTTGCAAACCAAATACAAAAAACGAAATCTAAGTAGAAACTCTAATGTTGTTTCCTTTTGTTGTCCATGTGTCTACATGTCAGTGTTTTTAGTGTATGACCATTAAATATCTATGAATTTCCTTTAGAATAATTATTGATATTTGTGAAACTCTTCTTTTATTTCATCATTTATTAAAGGATTGTTATGAGGGCTATTCAGTGACTATATTTTACCGCATGAACGATCACATTGTGTATACAATTAGAATGTGATTTAATGGTAATTGTTATACTGCTGGTAACAGTAAAGCATTGGATAATGAAATAGATCAGTCATGGGCAAACTGCGGCCCGCAGGATTTTTTAATGGCTCGCCAACGTAAAATTACTTTGAATTTGCTTTTGTTCTTTTAGCTGTGCAACCCGCTTGATAATGAACCATGTCTTATGCAGCCTGTTTCTTGAAAACAGTTGTCCATACCTGAAATAGATCAATGTGAAGTGAAATACAGATATCTTATAATTTGTACGAGGACACGTGGATGGCTATACAGCAAGAAAAAAATATTTTAAGGAATATATCTTATCGTTATTCATTAGAAGAACAAAAGTTTATTTCTGCCGTCACATTCAGCGATGTAAGGTAACATCACTTAACGTATGACAGGTAAAATAGAAAGGAATTATTGTAAGAAATGAAAC
>NC_068990.1:59021095-59030346 GCF_001194135.2 Octopus bimaculoides | reverse complement strand
ACCATATAATTCGAATCCTGAATCAGAAGCTGGTGTACGAGAGGCTTACACAAAGATGAGGTTTCATGTTTATTTAGATTTAACCTGAATGTCTCCACTTATGCAATAACTATCCTTTCTAATTTTGAAGGCTAACAGTTTTGAGGGAAGGGGAAAGTCGATCATTTGGCACCTTGGTAACTGTCTTCTATAACCTTAGGCCAACCAAAGACTTTTGAGCGGATCTGGTTGACGGTATTTCAATATCACATCGATGCCAGAGCTCAACTGGTACTTATTTTATCGACCTAGAAAGGATGAAAGGCAAAGTCGACCTCGACGGTACACCACCAGATTATTCTGTCAAAACTAATGCTAATTTCTTCACATTGTTTTGAATTATTCGGGCATTATGTTGTGGCTTTTGATATCTTGATGATGTGATTGTTTACATTTGGAATGACGATGTCGGATGAGTTTGAAAGGTTAGACTTGGCTGGTTTGAACTTAAAACAGGCAGAATATCTTGGCCTGATATGGTCGGTTTATATGCTAAAACTGTTGACAGGCACTGAATACAGTATCATAACGTGCTTCTTAATTTGACAAGTTTCAGTCGTCATGCTTTTTTTTTTTGTTGTATTTTGTTGCTTACTTTTAATCCTTCCTTGTCGTTTTTGTATTAGTTGTTGCTGAATCGATTGTAATAATTTCAGTTAGACAACTATTTAAAATGTTATATGCTGAAAAATGTACAAACTTGATATTTCACATTTTTGTTCAAATTCATATCTTTTAATATTAAAGATATTCTGCGCCAGAAATGGATTCCTCTGAAAGACCTCTGGTGTGAAGTTACTCAATAGGATACACAGCTCGGAGACGAGGGAGTCACTCCAGGTCAAGCTGCTACTTTTACTTTTTGAAAGGTCACAGCTCCAGTACTACAGACATGTGATTAGATTGTCGCAGGAAAGAATCTCAAGACAAATTCTTCAAGCCGAGCCAACCGACAGGAGACCAAGGGGCTGACTAAGAACGAAATGGTCTTAGTTGATTTCGCTTGGGAATCCAGGCGGAAAGTCTAATGACAGTTGTTTCTGACAGGACCTAATGGAAGAGGTGCCTGAAAAATTTACTCACCCCAGCAACCCTCCCAGGAATAGTGGGCGGAGAACATGGATCGATGGAGGATATTCTGATCATGTTTCTTCGATTGCATCTCGTGCATCGAAATCAATTATTATTTAAATTTTCTCGTACCACACAGTACTACTCAGTATGTTAATACAGTTGCATTGTTTCTTCACACCTATAGAATTTCTTTTCGTTGAATCTTTACATTATCTCAGTATTTTCGTTACGTTTCAGTAACTTCGTCCTACTAGTATTTTATATGCAACTGTCTTTTGCAAGAATCACTTATTGTTTGTATGTTGCTAAGCACTACCAAAGGTTTTAAGTGTGTATATACTCATATATGTATGTATGTATGTATGTATGTATGTATGTATGTATGTATGTATGTATGTATGTCAGTGTTCAGTTTTATTTCAAGATTTCTTGCCAAGAGAGAAAGAGCCGGTTTCTAGCCTAGATCCAATGCTCCTTCATTAGAATTTCAACAGCTACAGCGGGATATTTTTATATGTTTGTTTGAATATATGTAAGTATGTATGTATGTATGTATGTATGTATATGTGCAGATTTGTATGTTTCGTTTTATGTATGTCTTCTCATGCATATAGTTGCATATCTAGACATGCTCATATATATTTAAATGATAAACTTCAGGGAAGTTTTACAGATTTTTACAGTTCCAGTGATCTGTAGTCTTTCGAATTAGCTTTCTCCTTTCTGGTTTTGAGAAGCCTAATTACTCAAGATTGGTATCTAAGCAGTGTGTTACGTATCCCAGGGCCCTAATAATTACAGCTATAAACCTGAACTTGTAATCTGGATGGAATAACTGCAGATTTCTCTTCAGTTCAGCGTAGATATTCTCTTTATCACTGATGTTCAGCTTTAATCCGCTGGGCAGCTAATTTCCACAACTATGCACAGTTTCTCTTCTCTATCCCAAATTATTATATCAGGTCTGTTGCGCTTACATTTTATTGTGGTCTTTACTGGAACGTTCCACCAGTATTCTTTAAGTGACTGTAGTTTCTACCATACTGTGGGTTCTTATTTTTTTGTCCTAGGGGTTATCCTTCCGACGGATTTCATTATAGAGTGTCCTAGCTACAACACCATGGTATGTATATATGTATGTATGTATGTATGTATGTGTATATGGTAGTATTTATGTATGTAGTGACTAAACCTGGGCACCAAACCGTTAATCTGTTCATTGTTAATTAACGAAGTTAACATTTTCGTTAACGATTTAACTTTCAAGTTAACTTTGGAAATCATTATCGGAGTAATTAACTTCCGTTACATTTAACTTCCGTTAACTTCAATTAAATTGAAGTTAACGGATTTTATAGTTTTGGTACTTTTTGAAGGTGTTTTTAGGCGGTTTTAGAGAAAAAAACTGATTTTTTGTTTTTTCTATAATAAAAATTAACGCTAACGGTTTACCGATTATTTCCGTTACATTTTCAAAGAATTAACTGATTCACGGTTATCGAAGTTAACTTTTTGGTTAACGGATTAACGGTTAACGAAATTAACTTTCCGATTAACGGTGTTCACCTTTATTAGTGACAAGAGTGATGATGGTGGTATTAGTGTCAGGTGGAGTTGATGGTGACGGTGGCAGCTATGGAGTCCGTTCCCGTGTGTATGTATGTATGTATGTATGTATGTATGTTAGTGTGTGTGTGTGTGTGTGTGTGTGTGTGTGTGTATACATTTCTGTATGTGTGTCTGTGAATGCTTTTGACGCCGCAATAATAAAATGCTTTCCAACAATATATTTGAGCATGAAATGAAATGAATTTCTTCTTTTGGTTTCATTGCATTTGATAAAGAAAGAAATATTAGTTTCATAATTTGTTTCTAGAAATACTTTGGTAAAAAATATAATTGTGAAAAAACATTACTAGATAGTAATTCAAAACAAGGGAAGGGTTGCGGAAATATGTGTCATCGAAAGGGAAGTTATGTGGCCGGAGAGTCTGAGGACCTCTCTTCTACAATAACAACGCCCGCATGATGCATATAATTAAAATATAACATTTATAGTAGTTGTAGTGTTAAACCAATGCGTTAATATGAAATTAATTACATTTAGATATCTTCACGAATACAAGCGGCCGGAATGGGGTTCCTCTGAAGAATCTCTGGAGTAACGTTACTCAACAGGATGCGTAACTTGAAGATTAGGGAGTCTCTCCAAGTCGGGTCACTACTTGTTCGCACCGAGAAATCACTACTCCGGTACTATGGACATGTGATTAGAATGACGCCAGTAACAATTGCAAAACAGATTTTTCAAGCTGAGCTGACCGGCGGGAGACCTAGGGGTAGACCAGGAAGGAGATGGTTGGTCAATGTCCATAGTCTCAGTTTGTCACACTTGGGAACCTCAGATCTATAAATAACTAGATCGCAGGATTATTTTAAAGAAACGTTCGCTAAAATCCACATGTATCACGTGTATTAAATTCTTAAAAAATAGTTTTGTGATTAGATTATGTGGTGCATGCTAACATCACTTAACACATGCTAAATTGGAATGAAATTATTTTAAGAACTGGGATAAAACTCGAGTGTTAGGTTTGATAGTTAATTTCATTAAGGAATTAAAAGAAAATTGTTTAAATCACGAGCCACCTTCACCGTGTGATGTTCTTGAAAAGAAATAGTTACAGCTTCACTAATTCTTCTAAACGAAATCTTATAAAATGTTTTTTCAAAAATCTTACTTTCTTGGTTTTTTTTTTTTCTGTTTTTATTTTTGGTTTGAGCTGAGTCATTTCGTAAAACGGTTTTAACAGAAGCTATTACAATTTCGATAAAACATATCAGAATATAGTATTCTGGGTTGCCAAAGTTATGGAGTATAAAATAATGCAGAAGATTTTAAGACTGAAACAATATATTCCGTCCATCTATCAACTGAGAATCACACTGATTTCTCTAATATCGGTTTCAAATCTTGGCACAAGGTCGGCAATTTCGTATTTCGGGAAAAATTCTCTTTGATGAAAGTTTAGAATTCAAATATTGGCAGTAATTTTAACCAATGGGATTACCAACAATTATGCTCGTTCGGGCAAACGACCATTACGTCATATTGCCGCCTTTTATGACTTGCTACACTGTGAATAAGAGGACAGAAAGCAGTAACTAAACAAAGTGATATAGTCTTAAAGAAACACTTGGATCTTAAATCATTAGATTAATAAATGTTTGTTTATGATGTTAGATTTAGCGGTGGTGAATGCTAACGGTACTTAACATACAGCAAATGGAAATAAATTATTTTAAGATGTGAAGTTGAAGAATCTTATTTGAATCATGATTCCAACACTGGAATTTGTGATTAACAGTGAGAAAAGTGACACCATCACATTTTGACAGCTTCACCCCAAAAATCCTCAGAAATGCATGAAAGTCAAAACCTCTTTCTCTGAAATAAAACTTTAGCTTTCATACCGCTAAGATAAATCCCGTTATTTTGTGTTGTTTTATCCCAAGTCTGTCTTGATTAATTAGATCTAATATTGAAGATGTTCCAAACTTTCTCAGCCTGCTAGTGACGTAACTAGCGTATGTACGGCTCGGGACAGCTCCTGAGTGTGTCACCTACCAATACAGCTTATATAGGATTATACGGCAGACCCAAATGTACCGCCCCACTCCTATGTACCCTACAGCATCCCGCCTTTATTATTTATCGATACTGAATCGGTTGATGTAATTAGCTTTAATGAATGCTGTAAGAATTTCATTTATACACTTATCTAAATGTGATATTTTAAAAACTGTACAAACTTAATATTTTAGAGTTTTTTCCAATAACTTTTGATATTTATGATATCAACCCATATACATTAATTAATTGATATTTTCTGTGAGCTCCTGCAATGTTGATGCTTTTCAGTAACAAGGACCATACAGCGTATATAATAAAAAAAACTACGGTTGGTAATGATGATATTAGATCAATAAGTAAGTAGGTTAGTGTGAAATTAAATATATTTGGATATCTTGACGTAGGTTCTCGACCGCTGATCTATAAAGAAAAGAATCTTTGTATTGTCTTAAAGAAATGTGTATTGTATCATAATTAGGTCAAGCGATGTATGCCAATGTCACAAAACATACAATAAATTGGAATGAAATTATTTTAAGAACTGAAATAAATCTTGACTGTTAAGTTTGATAATTTGATTAATGAATTAAAAGAAAATTGTTTAAATCATGAACCATCTTCATTGCAAATATTCACGAAAAGAAATATTTACTAACTCATCTAAAAAGAAATCTTGTAAAATGCTCTAAAAATTAAAAAAAATTGAGCCGAGTTAGTTACTAGAATAGTTTTAATTGTGCTAAAACAATTTCGGTAAAACATGTTAGAATATGATATTCTGGATTACTGAAGGTATGAGGCATAAAATAATGCACAAGGTTTTGAAATTGAAATATATTCAAAGGGGAACTATAAACTTAAAGATCGCAAAGAAAACTAGTACTCACTTCTAGATTAAAGAAGAAAGGAGAATTTGATCTTAATCAACTCTTAAAGTACACACACTTTCGGGTTATGAATATAATAGTAAAATTTTATGCACCTTTGTCGGCAAATCCAACACTACATATTCGGTATCTATTGTTTTACAAATAAAATATAAGTTAAACAACAAACGTCGATTATGACGTCATAATTACATCCCTCAACGAATTTGATGAATATTTCTCGAATTGCAAATCAGACGCTAGACAGTAAAGAGAAGCTTATAGCATATCTCCTCGGGAACAGATGAAATTCATAACATGTTAATGTATCTGGACTGTAATTTCATGTTTGTGTAAGAAATCGTGTTTTTCTTTCATTTTGGTGCAAAACTAATATGGATATCAACATTGCTGTTACATTTGTTTGTATATACTTATATATTTTTACTATAAATTAGGATGGAGGAGTACAAGCGACTGAAATGGAATTCCCCGAAGGATCTCTGGAGTAACGTTACTCGATAGCGTGTGTAACTTGTAGATCAGGGATTCTCTTCAACCCGCTACTTCTCCGCAATCTTCTGTCGCGTTTGGCGGTAATTAATTGCAGAATGTTGAGACAGCCGAGTGCGATGTGTCTTCATTTTTGCTACACCAGACAGCCAACGTAGACGGCTCAGACAGATTATTAAGAACCTTCGTTGCCACGAATATAACACAATTGTTTCCAGACAGCCAACGTAGACGGCTCAGACAGATTGCTAAGAACCTTCTTTGCCACGAATATAACACAATTGTTTCTAGTTATGTTGGGCAAACCGCGTGTTGCCGTATCAATAGCTAGCCATAAATTTCGAGCAGTATATCTCTCCCAGTCTACAATTATTACTGTCGTTATTTGTAAAAGATCCATGCAGTTTGACTTTATGTGCGATAATAAAATATTCTGTTAAATGTTCGCGGGCGTTGTTCAGTAACTTCTACACGCAGCCTAAGAAACATTTTTATTCCTCAACTCAACCAGTCACATTCACAGATCTGCCAACAAACACTCAAGCGTCAAGTGTTTTCTAAGTGTATATGAGTGAGTTTTTCTTTTTCTGTCTCCTACGCGCACCAGTCGTTTAAGTAACTCTTGGTTTGTCTGTTTCCTATCTGTGTAGTGTGTTAATGGTATTCAGTGTTATATGTGATGATAGGCTGTCTTTATTGTTTTTCAGGAGACGCTGGTTTGCTAATTTCTTCTTCGAACTGGATACTTGAAGAGAGATTGCTGATATACATTGTTCATGTATGGTTAGAGTAATTATGAAGTTTTGTCTAGAGAAAAGTGGAAGGAGTGACCATGATGCCATCAACATAGAGGCTGTTTTGTAGAAGTGTGAAAGGTTTGGTAGGCATTGATCAAAAAGAGTCGATAAAAGGAAGGATCCTTGCATAGCCCATTCCGGAAATTCAATTCTCATTTACTGCATTGGCGTAACGACATAAAGGAGAGTTTGTTTGCCAGAGTTTTGTATTATTACTTAAAGAGGTCTTGAATATTTGGGGTATGAATTGGTATTGACAAATCGAGTTAAGAGTTTGTCACACTGTGAGGGAATTTTTTTTTTATTGTTGAAACGATCGTATGTTTATGTGTAAGGGTTGTGGAGTAAACGCGCGTCGCTAAGTGGTTGAGGTATTCAACTCACAATCGTAAGATCGTGAGTTCGATACCCGGAGGTGCGATATGTTCTTCAGCAAGATATTTTATTTCACGTTACTCCACTTCACTCAGCTGGCAAAAACGAGTAGTACCTGCATTTCAAAGGGCCAGTCTTGTCACATTCTGTGTCACACCGAATCTCCCTGAGAACTATGTAAAGGGTACGTTAAGGATAACGTGCTCAGTCACTTGCACGTTCATTTCACGAGCAGGCTGTTACATTGATCTTAACTAGAACCTTTGTCGTCGAAACCGACGGAGAGCCGGTTAAGGGTTGCGAACAGCATGGTTGGTTAGTATTATAGCCTGAATTCATGTTGGGAATATAAATACAAAGGCGAATGCTTCTAAGATATTTAAAAAGTGACCATCAGAAGATGATATATTTTGTGCGATGCTGTTTCATTTTTACATGAAGTTCGTTTGGGACTTTAGAAGTTAGATTATATTTGGTAGCTTAAAAGATGCTAAAATAATTTAGTAAAACAACTTTTTAAGGATAAGGTATATTAAATATTTCATCAGCAATATATTTTAAAGATTTTCTTTAGAATTTGTAGAATTTGTCATATATATTCTTTTATATCTTTAATTTTTTATTTTTTACTTGTCTCAGACATTGGACTGCAGCCATGCTGGGGCACCGCTTTGATGGGTTTAGTCGAAAATATCCCCACCTAGTAGGTGCTTCTTATTCTATTGGACGCGTTTTGCCGAACCGCTAAGTTGCGGGAACGTAAACAAACCAACACGAGTTGTCTTACGGTGTGGGAGGACACACGTATGCGCACGCATACACACACACACACACACAATGGGCTTCTTTTAGTTTCCGTCTACTAAATCCACTCACAAAGCTTTGGAATTTGAACTCAGAATGTAAAGACAGACGAAAATCCTCTAAGCATTTTGCCCGGTCTGCTAACGATTCTACCAGCTTGCCGCCTTAATAATGGAGAAAATATTAGACTGTGATTATGTTTTTTTATGGTTTATCCTAAAAACGCAGCTGCCCCAAATAAACAAATGAGCAAATGAACATTGAATCTATTGATCAGAGCTTCCGCAGAAAATAGAAATTTTGCCAACAGTTTCCATTCTATAAGGAGTTGTTGGTCTCTGTCAGAAATTATGTGCTTCAGCAAAGATTAACACCAAAACAGTTCAAACATAAAAGTGTTTGTACAAGACTTGTCCAAGTAACCCATTTCTTCAATTCTGTGGAATTGGAACAGCGTCTGCATTAATCTTTCCTTCCACGAAGTACTGTAATGTTGTTTAATTTCATCATATTACTATTTTAATACTATTTCCCTATTTTCTCGTCTGCAAACCGTTATATTATTTTATATAAATAAATCCAAGTGATCTAATATTTTTTTAATATCTATTTATAACAGTTTGCACTTTTGTCACACATTTATTATTCTCTTTTCCTTCATAGCACTTTTTTACTTTTTGAAACCTGAACGTCTTAGCTTGCTCTGTGTGAATCACTGTGCTGTTTAAATTAAAGAAACTTATGTTTATAAAGTTGCTTTTTATGTACTAATATAGTTCAATAACTTAAGGCGGCAAGCTGACAGAATCGTTCGCAGTATTTCGTCCGTCTTTACGTTCTGGGTTCAAATTTCGCCATGGTCGATAAATTAAGTACCAGTTGCATACTGGGATCGATCTAATCGACTGGCCCCCTCCCCAAAGTAGAAAAGAATATAACTGAATAACTTAAGTCAGCGAGCTGACAGAATATTTATCAGCATTTCGTCCGTCTTTACGTTCTGTGGTCAAATTTCGCCGAGGTCGACTTTGCTTTTCATCCTTTCGGGGGTGATAATATAAATACCAATCGAGTATTGGGGGGTCAATGTGTTCAACTTACCCCTTCCTCCGAAATTGTTAGCTTTGTGCCAAAATTTGAAATTATTAT
>NC_068990.1:59020171-59020974 GCF_001194135.2 Octopus bimaculoides | reverse complement strand
GCTCCCTCCCCTAAAAAATTTCAGGTCTTGTGCCTATAACAGTAAAAAATTATTATTATTATTATTATTATTATTATTATTATTATTATTATTATTATTATTATTATTATTTCTGCGAAACTCAATGCATATCCCAATACCATTAAGAAAAATATATTCAAGCGGTTGATTAAAACTGTCAACTGAGTCAAAGGCTAAATTGCATTGATGAGAGCCAGCAATCTCCAGCTTCCCTTGCTAACCAACATCATATTTGCCTCACTGTACCGTATAATTCCGTTATCAATAAACGAACGTGAACGAGATAGTCAAAGGTCACATGCTAAGGTAATCTCTGCGGATTTTCTCTAGAAATTATAGCCAGTACTGATTAGTTACGACGCTTCGTATCCGAATACGCTTAATGTAAACAACAAGGTGATCGAAGATGAAAAATGGGCAATGAGTGTATATACCATATTTCAGGAGCTCTTGTTCCTTCATCAGTATCACATCCGACCCATTAACCACGAACTCATTGATTAAATAGCCACTTAATATAGCGGTGTAACATTATTGGAAATGCCAATTTTACGTTGATCAAAAATGGGCCCCTAGACTTGTGGAGCCTTCGGTAAACTGCTAAGTGTGCCCACATCTTAAGACAGCACTTTCTACCTTTTTGATTTTGATCGTTCTACGCATTTTCACCCCTACCTTCATAAAATGTCTCCAGAATTAAAAGTTTGATAACTTAGCCCAATGGTTCCTAACCTTTTCACTATCACGGACCCCTTTTATTAAAATGAGTTTTCTCCTTTTAA
>NC_068990.1:59019098-59019385 GCF_001194135.2 Octopus bimaculoides | reverse complement strand
TACATCTAAGCTATTTAGATGGGTTGGCGAAGGGTGGTGAGCAAAAGCTAAATGTAGAAGAAGAAGATAAAGCGATAAATAGATATAGATACAGAGATCTTAAAGGTTGTAAGGGATAGATATATTTCACTGATATAGACAGACACAGCTCATATATATCTATCCCTTACGACCTTTAAGATCTCTGTATCTATATCTATTTATCGCTTTATCTTCTACATTAAGATTTTTCCTCACCACCCTTCGCCAACCCATCTAAATAGCTTAGATGTAGCTTACTTGACTAT
>NC_068990.1:59013232-59018575 GCF_001194135.2 Octopus bimaculoides | reverse complement strand
TATATGAACACACACATACACACACATGAAATTTTGAATTTAGTTTACAGACCCCCAGTTCTACCTTTGCGAACCACCAGAGGTCCGTGGACCACAGATTGGGAACCACTGGTTTAACCTTTCATGATTCTGTTACAATATGTACTGATTGGGAGACCCTTCTGCTTGCTTCCCTATATATAACGGTGTAACATTACTGGATATACCAATTTTACATATTAAACACATTTCTGACAGCTGACACGTACATATTAAATGACTTGTAGGGGATACCGCATTTCGTTATGCAACCATAATATACTACAAAGAATATTAAACGCTTTATAAATCTATACTGTGTTCTATTGTGTTAGCAGTGCTTTAATATACTTTGTGGTATATTCTTTTCTACTCTAAGCACAAGGCCCGAAATTCTGTGGGAGGGAGCCAGTCGATTAGATCGCAACTGGTACTTAATTTATTGAAAGGTCGATTAGTACGCAACTGGTACTTCATTTATTGACCCCGAAAGGATGAAAGACAAAGTCGACCTCGGCAGAATTTGAACTCAGAACTTGAAGTCAGACGAAATGCCGCTAAGCATTTCACCCGGCGTGCTATCGTTTCTGCCAGCTCGCTGCCTTATACTTTGTAGTATATTATGGGTGCATAACGGATTGCGGTCTCCCTACAAGTCATTAACGATCACAGTCTTGTCACAAGCTTGATACACTGATTCGAACCGAGAATTATGTTAATGATACACTTGTCTGCAGAATACTCAGCTATTTAAACGTTAATTTAACGAGTAGAGTAGTTCAGTTGAATGAACAACAAAATGCCCACCATGAAAACTGATGGAGAATACATTATCTTCCATCCTTCTATCCATCTTCTCCACCCACTAATTCTGGGAGAGCCATGGGGGTAGAGTTCTCAGACACCTCCTCCATAGGGTCCTGTCAGAACCAACCACCATTACACTTTCCTGCTGGATTTCCAAGTGTGACCATCATAGACAATGGATATTACTCATCTATCTCATTCTCGGCCTACCCCTAGATCTCCTGTCAGTGGTTGGCTCGGCTTGAAGAATCCGTCTTATGATTCTTACCTGCGACATTGTGATTCCTACCTGCCACAGCACTAGACCTGTCACCTTTCAGTGAGAAGTAGTGGCTCAATCTGGAGAGACTCCCTGATCTTCGAGCTATGTATCCTGTCGAGGAACGTTGTTCCAGAGATCCTTGGGAAGAACTCCATTTCGGCCGCGTGTATTCAACATAATCTTAGTAAATACAACTCGAATCGCATATGCTCGAATCTTCTAGTTTGTCTCTTGATTGAAACACTCTCCATACTTTAACATCAGCAACGACCATTATATTCTAGTTCTGTTTTAAATTATGATGTCATAATGTCAGCTAGCTGTTGTGATAAATTTGGTCTTTACTTTTAGACAAAAATACTCTTGGGTTGCTAATTAAGCACCAATCTGATTGATTAGATTAATTAAAACTCACTGGTCACACTATAATTCTATCTTGCCATTCAGTAATTAAATTACTCAGATATAGAGAAATTAAATTAAAGATTTTGATAAATTCGGATAAAATTTAATTTAGAGATTTCGATAAACTCAGATATATATAGAATTTAATTTACGAAATTTCGGTTTCAGTATGATTAAGAAATTTTGGTTAAACTAAATGAAGTTAATTGATTTCAGAAACGATTCAAAATGGTGGAACACCAAAACATATGTTCTAGAATATCCGTATTAAATGTACGCTCTTTGGTATTGATCGCAATAGTATTTAGTGAATTTAACTTCTAATTTATTTACTTATATATTTACTTACTTATTTTGTAGTGAATCGATCAATGAATTTATAATTGATTTTTACTGAGAACCACTGATAGATGGATAGTTGGAGTGGAGAGTGACAAGGCTGTTAGCTTTTGGGTTTGTAGGTGCATTTAGCATTATACAACATATCTAAGATGAATTAATTTAGTGAATACATCGCTTTCCACAGGAAAAATCGAACAAAGTTTGCAAACTAACGAACCACTTGTCAAATCTACAGTTCTTGGATGAGCCAAGCGACACAGTTTCTGCATGGTAGCTCAGGCTCTAAGATGTAAGAAATAGCTGTCAAATTTCCCTCAAATTACACCCTATCGTAGTTGCGTAGCTAGAGTACGTGCCGCTCGAGGTAGCTCTTGAGTTTTCCACCCTCCCCACCCCTACCTTCTATACAGGATTATACAGTAGACCCAAAACTACCGCCCCTCCAATAAAAGCGTCACCCAGGCTGCACCACCCCACCACCAGCTATGCTATTGTCTGTCCAAAGAACACAAGATAATGTTGACCTAGATATACACAAATATGTCACTAGCCAATGCACACCGTTACTTTTGAAAGATTTCTTTCTAGAGACAAAATAATGCAATTTGATGCATTTAATTCTTAATTTAGTATTTAGTAGACATGTCTTGTGCATAACACATTAACAAGTTTGAAGCTTCATGTAGTCTCTGCGTAGATAAAATAATATAATGAGGGTTGTCTATTTACATTTGATATGTCTGTGAACTAAAAAGATATTATGTCCAACAAGCCATCTCTGCCTGAGGTATATGGAAGCAAGCAAATGGGCCTCCCAATGAATACATATTGTAACAATCAGGAAAGTTAGACCGTCAAACTTTTTATCCCGGAGACATTTTATGAAGGTAGGGGTGGAAATGTGAATGGTAATCAAAACCAGTTTCGGATACCAAAAAAACACAGGTGGAATGTGCCTTCTTAAGAAAATGGGCACATCTAGCAGTTGTCCGAGGGCTCCACAAGTCCAAGGATCAATTCTCATCTATATATGCTGTGGTTTGTTGTGTCAATAAATAAATACTATAGGGTCCAGTGCATTGATTTTACCCTTATATGCTGCGGATAACTGTTGATTAGTAAATACTGTACGGCCCTATACATTGATTTTCCCAGGGGCCTATAAATAATGCTGCTGAGACTGACCCGCAGGGGAAGGATATCAGCTCCACAAGACGACCCAATCTTCATCTGGGATGACTATAATAAAAGCTGCCACTCTCAAACAGGCCCACACAATCATCGCATACGATATACCAACATAATGAGAGAGTAGAAAGAAACGGATGAAAAAAGGAAGCGAAAGAAGGGGAAAGAAGGAAGAAATTTCTATTATTTCATAAGACGTGGGGAGGCAGGTGAGACGTGCAAAAATATAACCGACGCGACTGTCACTATAGGAATGTCTTTGATCACAGATAAATCTATTGAAAAAGGGTTTACCTGAACCCCTAACAACAACAGTAAAGAATAGTACTTGGAGCGATAAATTATTCTTAAATTGGATATCCGTTGTCAGTTGTGTAGATGATTCTTGGAGTCGGCCAGAATGTAGTACCGCTGGCAAGAAATGAACCAGCTGCATCTCCGGTTGCCCTGTATACTGAAATATATGTCTCTGTGTGTATATATGTAGGGAGGAGAGCCCAAATAGCTGAAGGGATAGCGTACACACACAGACGCGCGCGCGCGCGCACATAAGACGGGCTTTTTTCAATTTCCGTCTATCTAACCCGAGGCTTTTGAAGAAAACACTTGCTCAAGGTGTCACACAACGGGGATGAACCCAAGAACCATGAGTTTGGGAAGTAAATTTCTTACCGCACAGCTACGCTCATATTTTTTAATGAAAAGGATTTTCGACAAAATCCTTTCAGATGGTGTAGTTTACAAGTTTATCGGAATTTCTACAGAAAAAGGTTTTCGGAGGAAGGGAGAGGAGTTTCAGACAACTTATTCGAATCGAATTAGTTCCCTCATAACTTCCAAAGAAATAGGTATTTCTTAATGAAATTTATACAGATACTTTCAGATGGTGTAGCTTACGGTTATATCGGAATTTAATATGAGAAAAACTGGTGGGTGTTCACACATACATATTGACTCACTTCACATAATTTTTCTTTTCGAAATTTCAGGTTTTACAGATATATATGTGACGTATGTCAGTATGTATATGTGAGCACTCACTGTTTTTTTGGGGTTTTTTTCCATATTGAATTCCTATATAATCGCAATCTACACTGTCTGAAAGGTATTTGTAGAAAATTTCATTAAAAAAAAATACTCCTGTTTCTGAAAGTTATGAGAAAACAAATCCGACTCGTATGAATTCTCCGAAATTCCGCTCCTCATCACCGAAAACGTTTTCGCAACAAATTCCGTGGTGATCGGAATCTACACCATATCAAAGATATTTGTAGAAAATTTATGAGGAAACATCATCGACGATGGGGATCACACTTGTGTAGGTATACCTTGAAACGTTTAAAGTAAGAATTAGTTCAATTGTGTCATTGGTAATACTTCTTCCGCCTCTGTCACTGTCTCTATCTATCTGCTGGCACATTTTTTTTTATCCAACATCCTAAGGCAGTAGGCTCCAGCGGTTAGGATGTTGCACTCTCGATCGCAAAACACTTCGTTTCCTATTGTTCCAGTTCACTCATCTGTAAATGAGTAACCCAACGAGAGATCAGAAAGAGTATTATATTCTTGATCGCCATAGAAACCTATACGCCAAGGAAACCAAGAATCCGGTCCTATGAATCCTTGGACTCGAAACAGTATTGTCCAGACGTTGTTGCTGTTGTTGTTGTCGACGGTAATGATTAATATGATGATGATGATGATGACGATAATGATGACGATAATGATGACGATATTGATGATGGTGATGGTGGTGTAAACCTGTCGTCTTCACATTTAGGTCTATCTATGAGCGAACAGAATTATCGACTTGTTGCAAAAGAATATTCGTTCTTCATTGAAGAACTCATTACAAGATCTCCTCACTGCAATCATGGTAAGCCTTTCGTGTGTGTGTGTGTGTGTGCCTGTCTGTCTCTGTTTGTGTGTATACATACGTCCATACATACATACATACATACATACATACAGTTCTATATTTAAGAGATGAGTAATTATGTACATTATTTACATTTGACGGATATTTGTCCTCATCTTGTTCGTTGTTAACACAACGTTTCGTCTGATATACCCTCCAGCCTTCATCAGGTGTCTTGGAGAAATTTCGAACCTGGGTTCTCATTCCTAAGTTATTTTTTCGATGTTATTATTATTATTATTTTGTGTTTGACTTTTGCTTTGCATTTGTACAAGTTGGATCCAAGTCTCACCCAGAAACCTCAAGAGACAACAAGTTAGGAGTTCATGTAGGTGTTATGCCTAGGGTACCATATATTTGGATTTGTACATAGTGTTGTTCTAGAGAATGTTTAAGAAACCAT
>NC_068990.1:59007993-59012064 GCF_001194135.2 Octopus bimaculoides | reverse complement strand
TCAGTAAGTGACCAGTTAACGATATTGAAACTGTAAGTCACGACTGGTATGGCTAGAGCATTGATCGCTTCGATCCTGTTTCTTGCGTTCAGCTCTGTCTTCAGTATTGCTCTCACCCTGCGATAACATTCTCTTCTGATCCTTTCCCTCATCACTGAATGCTTGATATTGTCCCCTTCAATCACCCCTAGGTATTTGTAGCTCTCCGCTGGTTCTAACTCTTTTATGACATTTTGCTGGTCAAGGTTCACATTAGATGTTTTTGTCATTTTTCCTTTGATAAAGGTAGCTTTTGCACATTTATCAAGACCAAATTGCATCCTGATGTCATCACTGAATTGTTTAACAATCGCTAGTAGGCCTTTGAGTTGTTGGTCATTTTATTGCAAAGAGCTTTATCATCCATGTAAATGAGATGATTTATATTTTTATCAAATATTTTATAACCATACTGTGCATGATTGAGCAATTTTGAGAGAGGTATTAAGGCTAGACAGAAGAGGAGTGATAGTGAGTCACTCTGGAAAATGCCACATGAAATTCTTACATCTCCAGCATTTAGAGATTCATTGTCATTGTTCAACGTCAGTGTGGTTCTCCATGATCTCATACTTACAGATAAAAAGTTTCGCAGAGTAGGAGCTATTTTATACATTATTATTATTATTATTATTATTATTATTCAGGTCACTGCCTGGAATCGAACTCGGAATCTTAAGGTTAAGAGCACGGGCTACTAACCCCAAGATTACGAGTTCGATTTCAGGTAGTGACTTGAATAATAATAATAATAATAATAATAATAATAATAATAATAATAGCATCGAAAAATACCTTAGAAATGAGAACCCAGGTTCGAAATTTTCCCCAAGACACCTGATGAAGGCTGGGGGATATATCAGCCGAAACGTTGTGTTAACAACAAACAAGATGAGGACAAATATCCGTCAAATGTAAATAATGTAAATAATATAAATAATAAACATACATACATACATACATACGCGCGCGCGCGTGCCCATCGATCAGCAACATGCATATATATAATTGAAAGTAAGAACAAAATACGAAGCAAATTTGATGCATCGTAATAAACACGTTAACAGTAATAGCGTACATGGACCGGTAATAATGTAATAATGTTTGTTGATGCTTTCCCAAAAGCTTTCCTCGCTGTTATTTTACCTTCGCAAAACGGTAATGAAGATAATTTGTTCAGTGATTTGTCATCGTCAAGGTCCACATGGCGGCTGGAACCTTACGTAACACAGAAGTGAGTTAAACGGATTTGGCATGTGTAAGGCCGTGATTAAACAGAAATAGTTATTACTTCTACATTAAAGTGAAAGATATTGAAACTACTGCTGACCTTAAAGGCAATGAAAAGTCAATATATTAATATTCACCAATGTGCTAGAGTGTCGTAAAAGAATTCTCTGTTTTAATTTTCTGAGCTTTGATTCTAGGTAGTGGGTGGTGGTTAGAAAAAAACGGTATATATCGGTTAATAGTTTATGAATAATCAAACGCTCTCCTTTTCTAATGGCTCTTACGGTTTTGTTATAAAGGCTTTTGTATCCCAATAGGGATGGCTTAGTGCAATAAATCTCTCTTCTATAAACATTTCAGATCGTTCATTACGAACGGTTCATCAATATTCATTATTGCAACGAATTTTCGTTTGCTTGTAAATCTGTAGTTCATGTAAGAACATAGGAGTAGAATTAACGTTTGAAGGTGATATGAGGCTGCAGTGAATTTCCTTTAATATCGCAAGGAACTCTCTGAACCGGTTGAATTTACACACAATTTCTTTCTGTAAATTATACAAAGTCATGAACGAGTACAACATCTGTACAGAGCGTTATCCATTATTTTGTGTCGATAGTTTTCATATATTTCGCAAACATGTTTAATATTTGCAAACATAGATTCTGTGGAATAAAATGACCAATAATCATATGAAACGGCAGGTTTGTTGTTAATCATGCTTCAACTATTTATAATAAATTTTCTGTTCTAACAGCCTACTATAAAAACGTTGGTGTGTACACCAGTGTCGTGGAATTATCTCAAGTCAGCTCTGATTAAACATATCGACAGTACGTAGGTAGCCAGTCAAATGACTAGATTCGACCTTATTGGTCTAGTGTTCTAGATATAATTCGCCGTCACCAAGCTAAGGACCATGCTACATATACCGACTTTGTTAATCGTATGATGTATAATATTTCACATTCTCTCCATGGTCCTGTCTATTTCTGTATACCAGTTGTTGGTTCGCTTCAGTTCAACTAACATATTATCAATGACATTTCAGTCAATTTTTAAACGTTAAATTAAAGAGTGATATACTGAATGGCGTACTCAATAACATCTTAATTGAAATGTTCTCTTAGTTGGAGAAAGTAAAGAAAAACTCTCTGACAAAAAAAGTGAGGTATTTTCAAGAAGGGTAAGATAATAATATTTCCACCCGAGGCGTTACAACCGTATTTGATTGTTTGAGAGCTTCAGTTATATATATGTACATATATTTACTCGACTGCTGACATTTACCAATGGTTTCTCCCATTGTTTTGATGCGTCATTTTCTAGCATTAATAAAACTGTTGGTATTTTTGACGACACGGGTATGCTAGTTAATTTCATAATTCCCATGCTTAAGAAAATGAAATTAGATTATTGTTTACTGGAAAGGAATAACTCAACTATGGATATGCTTATGCCAATTGAACCGCATCAGCATCACACAGTCTAATCAACCCAAAATGCTACGAGATTCTTTGCTTAAGAATGTTGAATACTATTTTCTTCCAGGGGATGCTTTTTATGTCTGTAATGATGAAAATGCTATGTAATTAGGTAGGCAATAGACCTTGGTGATGCTAATAAGATATATGTCAAATAACTTGCAAACCAAAACTAAGGGAATTGAATCGTTCTTAAGCTGAATTTTCTTCATCATGAAAGCGAGTTAAATAAGAGTCTATACATGGTTGCTTAAGTTACTAGAAATAGCAGTGAATCTTTCTCAAATTGCACCGTACTATAATGGCTCCCAGACACAGAAACGTAGCACACTGGTTGAACGCCAGGGATTGATGGGTATTTATAGTCTAACTTACTGGCCTTATTTATACAAACTCATTGAAACATGTTTACGACTGTTTCACATCTCTAATGAATTTGTCAGTATAAAAACGCAGTGACGGTTAAATTTCATGGAATTTACACGCTAAAATACATACCTTTTTCAAATACTTTTCAACTTTACATATACGAGTAATATCATATTATTTATTTGCTCTAAAGTGAGCAGCAAGAAAAGAAAAGAAAAGAATAGAAAAGGAAAGGAGGTTGAGGACAACTGTCTTTCGGTTGAAAGAAGACATCGGTTAATGGAGGTCTAGATACACTAGATGCACTGCATTTCAAACAGACACCATTGATCATAGATTCCGGATTATGACTTTGTCTGGGATTAAACGACAACAACGACATTACTGGTCTGTTATGGGGTCGCTCGACCTGCAAGAAGTATTCTTTCTCAAATTATCCTTTTTTCTCTCGAGCTTTTGGATTCATAAAGCCAGTTGCCCGGTTTCTATGGTGAATAAGTGACAAAAATCACAATATCCCCCCACCTCACTCCACAGTCCGTTGTAGGGTTCAAGACTACTGTTCAACGCCAGCAAGTTTTAAGGACAGAGGAAAAGGCGTTTACATCAACCTCAGAAGGCATAAAAGTAGATAAGTTGATAGACAGTCAGAGAGATGGGTTAATAGCCACAGAGACAGACAGACTGATGGATCAATCGACTATTGTTGTATTCCACTCGGGAGACTCGCAGAGATAACACAACGAGTTGTACAATTTAATTATTACATTTATTATTCAATTACATACAAAGAACGCACTCACCCAATGTTCGTTGCAAATAAACAAGAATCATGTCCACCATATCTATTAATGACCTTTTACTACGACAGTCACACAAGACAACAACAATGAAACAATGAACTCAGACGAACCACATTGACATAGGACTTCAGACGAACACAAATCCA
>NC_068990.1:59001589-59003518 GCF_001194135.2 Octopus bimaculoides | reverse complement strand
ATGTAAATTTAGATTCAAGGTGAATATGGTACTTAAGTTTAAGCACCAGAATTAAGTATGGTATTATCCATACAATTCCAAAATAAAGTGATTAAAATCAAAATAAGCAACAAAGATATCCAAAGTTAATGCAGTACATAGTCTAGTTGGTTCTCTCACGACACGCGGCGACTAGTAGACAGGAGGCAACGTACAGGAGAAAATCATGGCCTCCAAACATCAAACCATTTCCATTTATCATTCAGCTTGTATATATATATATATATATGTGAGGCCGACATTAAAGGTATTTAAGGTTACAACCTTGTTCTATGTATTTCTTTGTACTGTGTTCCTATAAAATGATATTATAGCCTTCTGAATAGAGTCATATTTAGATGGCTCCACAACTATGATACAAACAGATCATCTAAAATGGTGACCCCGACGCAGTACACACCACAATTCCTTCTAAAATGGTGAACCCCGGACTAATTTCTGACCAGTGGATACGTATCCCTTTTTCTTCTTCTCGACTTCGTCTACGCGACCAGACCACCATTCGTCGTATAGGAACATATCCCTGATCTCTCTCATCGCCATATTGTCTTCTTCAGCAGAAAATTTTGGCGCCATTTTCAAGCGGGAAACTGCACATCATTTTTTCTTCGTGTTGTAACTGAATTTAAAACCTGGTCGTTCGAAGAACAGCGTCCTAGGATAATTTTCTATTTGCATGTGAAAAGAAGAAAAAAAAATTGTCCGGAATTTTCTCCAGAATTCACATGGACAAAAATTTTTCCTACGTACCAGGTATGAATTTCTCTCTCAACTCTACCCGAATTATCCACGTGTTGGCCATGTTTGTTCTTCATCCGTTTGCAAGTACTTCTATTTCATCCTCTGCTACTGAGAAAAAATCCTAGTTCGCTGCTCGTCGTGTCTTCCTTCAACTAGGGTGTTTTGACTGCTATTTCTAACGGCGTTTCTTTCAACCAGTTTGTTCTTCGTGGCGTTCCGTTTCCTATTATCGTCCAGGATGAGTCCTTTTCCTTTACCTCAGTTCGTTTCCTCGTCTTCTTGACGAGCTTGTACTTCTGCTCTGGACGACATGCAATCCTTCGAAATCTTGCGGGTCATTGCAGAACTGACCTGTCAAGTCGCATGCATGTGCAATGACCGTTTATTATCACGGAATCATTCTGCAGGGAAAACCGGACGTCTTTTTTTCTCGTGCGGACGCGCGCTTCTGATTTCATCAATTTACTGGTACCATAGGAAATTCAAGGACCAGGCCGAAAAGTGTACACAGCCCTGCTCTTACTCTTCTCGGGGAAACTAGGCAAGGAGGCGCTTGGCACGTCAGTTGTCTCCCCCATTGATTCGCCCTACCGTGCATTTTTCATCCGAGATGCTATTTCTTCAAAGTACTTTATGGTGGACACGGTTGCCAGCGTGAGTATTTGGCGCCGAAGGTTTACTTCCACCAATCCTGGTCTTTCCTCTCCGCCTTATCCTCTTTTTCTCTCTCCTCTCTTTCCCTTCAACTAATCAAGTAAAAGCGTTACAATTACATACCTTCTACCTCACATCATGGACGTGTAGTAACGCCTGCGCATGCGTAGAATTAATAAAGCAAGCGTTTCCCGCTCAATTCATTCTCTTTCACGCTGGCCAGCGATTGAGCATGGACGTGTGTTTAAAAGCTGTCCCTACATCTTTAGGTCTTATACTCGACAGCTCGTTATTCTCACCTCTAAAGATGTATAACTAAAGATATGTATGTTTTACCAAGTAAATAAATGTTGTTTAAGTTGTTTAGTCTGGAGTTCAGCGTTCCGTCAATTTCTTCAATTTTATAGTAGAAAGTCAGGTATACAATCTAAAGATGTATAACCCACTTTCTACTAAAGTGGTGACCCCCGACGAAGAAAAAACGCAGCATGAACT
>NC_068990.1:58986323-59000700 GCF_001194135.2 Octopus bimaculoides | reverse complement strand
CATTTCATTTATACATTGCATGTTCTGTGTTTTTTCTCACACACACACTTGTGCACTCATACATTTTCTTTCCTTTCAGGGAAAACAAACTCTCAGACTTTTACATCGCGTGATTCCAGTATTCCTGGACAGTTGTCATCACGGTTGTTTTGTCATTGTCATTTCATTTATACGTTGCATGCATGTATTTCACAAGTGTACATTTCATTTCTTTGAATTTTCTTTGTGTGTGTTTGCACCACATCTTGTGGGTGGTTTTTCAGTGGCCATCCTGCCTCAGGCGTTCTAGCAGATTTTATTTATCGTGCGTTTCCGCTGTGGCGAGGGAGCTCTGTAGTAACGCCTGCGCATGCGTAGAATTAATAAAGCAAGCGTTTCCCGCTCAATTCATTCTCTTTCACGCTGGCCAGCGATTGAGCATGGACGTGTGTTTAAAAGCTGTCCCTACATCTTTCGGTCTTATACTCGACAGCTCGTTATTCTCACCTCTAAAGATGTATAACTAAAGATATGTATGTTTTACCAAGTAAATAAATGTTGTTTAGTCTGGAGTTCAGCGTTCCGTCAATTTCTTTAATTTTATAGTAGAAAGTCAGGTATACAATCTAAAGATGTATAACCCACTTTCTACTAAAGACGCTTCTCCGTCTCTGTTTTTCTCCCCTCCCAATTTTTTCTCTCTCCCAATTTTTTCTCTAATCACGTGAAAGCGTTACCGACAGGTTAAATAATGAAATAACAAACGGAATTATTATAAGATTTATTGACAGCAATCCATAGCATTCATAGATCATAATAGGTCCCCGAGACGTGTGAGGCCCCTGGGCAACCGTCCAGTGTGCTCATGCCTTTAAGACAGCACTGCCATCATCAAAGGCATTCAGATTATGAGTATGGGAGATTTTTTAGGCAGTTATGTACCATAGACTACTTTATCCAGCAAGCTCACTTTTTAGACTGTATGATTTAGTCTGAGAGCTTTGGTTACTATTTCTTGCAGTTTGAGCTACCTTGCTTTGATGAAAGGTATTCCAGCTGTGATCATCAATTTCTTTTTCTCTTTTCGGACAATGTATTTACGATTAAAATATACAATATGTCCTCTTTCTAAATACTCTTTAGAGTAGATTTCACTATTTCTAATTTATTGTAGATGGATGTAAAGCCTAAATATTAAAGTGAAAGCGTAAAAAGCGAGTGTTAAGCTGGTGAAACAAAACGCGTCGATTTGACTGTTATAATTCCGCGGGATGATATTTAACTGGTTCAAAGTAATCTGGAGCTATGCCTATTGGCTTCACAATGTCTTCACGCCATAACTATCCTATCTTCCTTTATTTTTTTAGAAAATATCTTCAGTCAATGTGTCGTTTCAGACAGTACTGTATAATTTGAGGGATATTTAAAGCATCATTGCTTCCTGAAATTCGCCAACACTACACGCCATATCTTCACCTCCATACGCATGCACACATGTATATCATGACTCACACTGTTCACTTTCCTGACATTTGTACATAATTCTATGTACCATACATGCACCTTTGATACATTGAAGTGAACCAGAGCACTATACACAATAATTTCATTCTTCTTATTATTATCCTATTATAAATTTGAGTGATGTTTTTCGGTCCGTTACGTTTTTATGTTCGTTAACTTCTCCTAGACCGTTAGTGCAAGGACAACAAAACTCAAACCAGCAACACCCTTAATCCCGGGGAATGTCCTAAGAGGGTCAATTTTTGTTTTGAGGACCGCTCAATTAGGGTCACACTAACCACCCTATTTTAACTGCATTTTAAACTAAATACATGGCATTGGTGACCAAATCGGAGCAATGACAATGAATTTCATACCATGAACTCCCAAGGAGTATCGTAAGAGGTTCAATTTCTGAAGGGCCGCTTAAATGGAGCCCCACTGACCCCCTCCCTCTATTTTTACTGCATTTACTTCGCTCCTACGCTTATTGATTAAACTATGATCAGCATGTGCTTAGCACATTTGCAGAGGTTTGGGCATTCTAAATACCTTCACGTATATTCAAATCGAGATAAAGAGTTATAACAGGTATGTTTCAAGTGTGGTAGCGTGGATGTTTATATTTTGGAGTTTATGAAACTTATGGCTAGTTATTTAAATTCACTAACTTTGAAAAAGTGAAAGTCACACTTTAAATTATCTCCCTTGAACTTAACTAGAAAAGTTTTGCTAACCTATTTCTAGACATGCGCAGTTACGATATTTACTCATAAACTTCCGTTAAGTGCCGGCTCGTTTTCCTTCCTTTTACTGGTATTATTTGTTTATCTCTCAAATAATTATTAATTACTCTTCCAATATGGATCTTAAAAGAAAAGCTTCCGAATTGGTGATTGTTCCGTTTAAGAAACCAAGAAATGAAATCGTTCCTATACATAGGAAGAATCTATCTGTAGTACAATCGGTGAGATGATGTTTGTGATTCTTGTGTCTGTTTTTGTCTGTTGTTAACCAGTTTGTTTAGTGGAATATATTTTCAGTTATTTAAATGTGTTCGTATTTTCGTTATTTACAAAATAAACATTAAATCATAAAAAAAGACAAACGAACAAATTAAATAGTCAAAAACTAATTGATATTTAGAACATTAAGTCAATCCCCATATGTATACATAATACGAACCACACGTGTCCAAACTGATTATCTATCTATCTACTATCTATCTATCTATATCTATATATATATATCTCTCTCTCTATATATATATATTGTCTGAAATGTACAGTATTATACATATCCATCACGGATAATGATAATGTACCCACTCTATTGACAGATATACGAATGCATCTTTTTCTAGACTTATTGACGACTACTCACAAATATATTCTCGAACGAAAGTAACCAGACATTTCTGTACACAATCTTAATATTGGTTATTTTGTTATTAACTGAATTATTCGCTTGTAGTTTACTTTCCTTACTCTGAATCGGAGGTAATAAAGAACAATAGTGATCCGAATCTACTATAATATCAACAATTATTAAGGGAAAATATCCCAGGGGAGTCTTCTGCATACTGCACCCGCATTCAGTAGATCTCTCTGATGTAATTACACTGAATCGAAAAACTGGTTAGCTGATTTTTTTTTTCATGCATTTAGCAGGCAAGACTTCTGTTTGGTGTTGTTTAAAAGTTAAATGTAAGCAAGAGTGATAGCTCCAGTTACATCAACTTGTCGCAATTTTCGGAAAATAAAGCTATGCAGATGGGAACTAATTACTGAAAATCAACGGCCATGTGTTGGTCTTCTTTTATCCCAACTCACTCAGTGAAACATTTTCTTTGCAAATGGGAACAGTTAAAAGTGACCCCTAGCTTATTTTTAGATTTTGAACGCTATTAGAGTAGATACTGTCTATTAACTATACGGATTATCTCAGGTAATCGTTCCGGCTTACTATATTACATTTGTGCGATCTTGCCATATCTACTCAGGCAGAATCGCTAGTACGCCGGGCAAAATGCTTGGCGGCATTTCGTCTGTCGTTACGTTCTGAATTCAAATTCTGCAGAAGCCGACTTTGCCTTTCTTCCTTTCGAGGGCGATAAAATAAGTACTTGTTGAACAATGGGACCAATGTAAATGAACTTATCTCCTTCCCTGAAATTCCTATCTTTGTGCCAAAAACTCAAAAGGTGTTATGAATTTTATAATGATTTCCGTTTTTGCTGCATATTCTTTTGAGTTTATTATCGTAATGTGTAGAATCGTTTAGCTCCAGTGAAATTGTAAAAAAAAAAAAAAAAGAACTGGCTGTGTGGTAAGTAGCTTGTTTACCAACCACATGGTTCCGGGTTCAGTCCCACTGCATGGCATCTTGGGCAAATGTCTTCTACTATAGCCTCGGGCCGACCAAAGCCTTGTGAGTGGATTTGGTAGACGGAAACTGAAAGAAACCCGTTGTATATATGTATATATATATATGTGTGTGTCTGTGTTTGTCCCCTTAGCATTACTTGACAACCGATGCTGGTGTGTTTATGTCCCCGTCACTTAACGGTTCGGCAAATAGACCGATAAAATAAGTACTAGGCTTACAAAGAATAAGTCCCGGGGTCGATTTGCTTGACTAAAGGTGGAGCTCCAGCATGGCCGCAGTCAAATGACTGGAACAGGTAAAAGAGTAAAAGAGTATTACCTATGCCAAAAGAATGAAAGGTAAATTTAATAATTTTTATTATTGAGTAGTTCTGGAAAAGGGTGATACTTGTAACTTTTGAAAAGCCTCCCAGACTGGTAAGTTCGAATTGATGTTCTGTGAATTTCTCTAAATTGCAACATCAAACTTTGCATTAAAGTGCTCTATGACGGAATGAGATGATTGGATGAGGATATGTGGTTGCTGGCAATTTGGCTTAGCTGACTGGACATTGAACCAGTTTTGGTGACTGTATTTTTTGGCACTGGAGGCAAACACATACATTTACAGAGAGAGTGAGACATTACAGCTTATTTATTGAACATGATTGATCTAAACATTTCCCTCTCCTCATATGCATAAAGGGAAATATAGTCACCCGCATAAACAGCGAGAGAGAACATGAGAAACATTAAAACATATGATGTCAAATAAATCAGGTTGCTAAAATGGCTGCACCAAAAGGTCTTATACCTGATGTACTATATGGTACATTATAGCATCTAATATCCGTATACATATACACACATTTCAATTCTTGTTGAAATCACCACATAATATACAACTGTGTATTATCTTCATCTTTCCACAGACTCACTGCTTATAAACCCATTAGGGATTAAAGTAAACTGGATAAACCAGTTTTGCATATTTTAGCACTTTTCTAGGTAGCTTGGTCAAACATTAAGTGTTTTATTTCATTGCTATAGCATACTATGAGACATATCTATAGGTTTATATCTCTATTAGATGTTTGGTAACATTCCAGGCATAGATGTAATAAGGTAAAGGTTACCATTTCATTTCAAGCCATGCCAACTCATAAAGGCTGGTTTCATGGCGTATAAATTCCTCACCTGAACAGGGCACCAGTCTGTCACAGGATTACTCATTTTTGCTGGCTGAGTGGACTGGAGCAATGTGAAATGAATTGTTTTGCTCAAGAACACAACATGTCACCCAGTGCAGGAATCCAAACAGCAATCTAATGATCATGAGTCCAACACTCTAACTACTAAGCCATGTGCCTCCGCTGCTGTAATTAGCGGATCTTATGATTAGATGTTCTTATTTAACTTAGGGCAAATTGAAATAAGATCTGATTAGGCACTGATAGCAAAGATCATTAACTAAAGACATAGATTTAGTTATGCCTAATCACTGCCAATGCAGAACAATACTCTCTAAAATGAATAATGGAATAAATATATGTTAAATATATTTATGCAAGCATGGCTGTGTGGCAAGAATTTTCCTTCTCAACAATATGGTCTCTGGTTCAGTCCCACTGTGTGGCACCTTGGGCAAGTGTCTTCTACTACTGCTCCAGGCTAGTCAGAGTCTTGGGAGTAGATTTGTTAGAGGAAACTGTGGAAGCCTATCATTCATAGTGTTTGTGTGTGTGTATGTATGTGTTTTTATTACCTCTATGCTTTGATTTCATGTAATACTTGTAAATGAATGTCATCATCATGCAGGCAACTGGTGCCCTTCATTCCCAGTCTCCTGTGAAAACATAGACACCAGGAAATATTACCTTACTTGGAAACAAGTGCATTAGGCTGTAAAAAAAAAATCCACCTCAACAAATTCCATCCAACCCATGCAAGCATGGAAAAGTGGACATTAAATGATGATGATGATGATAATGATGATATGTTACATGTTATATCTATTCTTTCAGGGAATTCCTCGAACTTCAAATCTTGAAGCTCCAATAATGCTTCTAACTGGTCATGAAGGTGATATTTTTACTGGAAAATTTTCTCCCGATGGTAGATTTTTGGCAACTTCTGGATTTGATCGAATGATTTGTAAGTTGATTTTTAAAAAAATATATTTCTTGTTTGCCAAGCATTGTAAAACAGTCAGTAAAAATAGTGATGGAGGCTGGAATGTACATCTTCATTGAATTTTGCACTATATTCCTGTTAAATTTCTACTTATTGCCCACTTCATCACCCTCTCTCCTATCCACAGTACCATATGTAAAGGAATGGCATTTAATCTATCCATGTTTCCTCACTCTCCCTTGCTTCCACCTTTACCCTTTTAATACACTTCCTCGCTTTCATCCTGATGCCTGTGTAACAAGGGACAGCATCAGACCTTTCCATATTTAGTTTGCTCTACTATCACTCTTTCCATGTGACTCTACATTGACATCCACCATTCTCACCATTGCTTATCTCTGTTGCCTGATCATTATTTGTTAGGCTGTTGCACTCATGATTGTAAAATCATGGTTTTGATACCCAGACCAGGCAGTTTGTTGTATTCTTGAATAAAACACTTCATCTCATGTTGTTCTGTGTTCACTTCAACATCTGTTATGTAGCACATTGTGCACCTGTACAGGCAATGTTGGAGGGAGTGAGCTAACGTACAGCATAAACATTTGATCACTATAAACCTATAATCTGTACAAGTTGTTCAACAAGAAATTGTAGAACTATCTTATTTGGACTTGAGAGACATATTTCTTAACATCACCCTTTTTTTTTCCTTGTTATCCCATCATGTAACTTATCCTCTTTTGCTATTTACTTCTCTCCTTTCCCTACCATTATATAATTCTTTTCCTCTGTCATACTCCATATATTTTCATCACTGTTGCCCTTTTAGCTATCATTCTCTCTTATATTTAGTCTCCCAGTTATGTTTGCCTTGGAAAAATGGAGACAACATTGGGGAGACATTTTAGTCTTGCAACAAACAAGACAACCCCTCTGTACTGGTACCTTGATAAAATGCCTTCAGTACATTCTGTAAAGTGGTTGTTGTTCAGGAAGATATCCAGTTTCTGCATCCATGCCAAAAATGATATCTATGAATGAGATATGGTCCTCTAGCCTGTCAGTCTGGACCTTATCTTTTCTAGTTTCTGAAACATATTAAAGTTCCCTAAAATCATTAGCCTTTAAACTGGCCATATCTGGCCTAAATATTTTCTCACATTTAATGTACAATAGGGTGGCGAGCTGGTAGAATTACTAGAACACTGGGCAAAATGCTTAGTGGTATTTCATCTGTCTTTATGTTCTGAGTTCAAATTCTGCCAATGTCGACTTTGCCTTTCATTCTTTCGGGGTTGATTAAATAAGTACCAGTTACACACTGGGGTCAATGTAATCAACTTAATCCCTTTGTCTGTCCCTGTTTGCCTCCTGTTTGTTTAGACCCCTGTGGGCAATAAAGAAATAAATGTCATTCTAAAAATGAACATTCACGTTATTGAGATCTTGAAGCTGTTAGGTAATACATGATTAATTCAAAACAATCTGAATAAATAAGTTTAATATTTGACAGAGTAATCTGAATGCTAAAAGGTTAAAAATACATATTTTTAACCTCAAAATGACCATGGGATGAACTTAAAAGCTTTTATACAAAAACCACTGCAAGATTTCATGTTTTCATCAAATTCTAATTCTTGTCCTCTTATTCTGTTCATGATTAGATGTCTATAAGGAAATTTATAATTTTCTTCATTGTAGTTTTTTGGAATGTTTATGGAGAGTGTGACAACCTTGGTGTGCTGCGGGGCCATACTGGAGCAGTTATGGAGTTACATTTTTCTACAGATGGCAGGTGAGTACAATTCTATTTATTTCTCTTAAGAAATCATGGAATTACCTTGTACCTGATTTGCTATTATAAAATGTGTGACAGTTAGAGTTGGCTTCATAAAGATTCAGCTGAATTTCCACATATCCATTTCTCCATTTTTTTGTGCCCTTCCATGAAATACCTGCTCTGGGAACTGCTCTTTGTAGAAATCTTGTCATGAGGTAATTCTTAAATAAGCAAAATATTCAACAAATAGTGAGCTTAGTAAAGTATGGATTCTGTAGATGGCTGTTTTTGTAGATCACTTGAAAGACTCATGATTGTTTCATTGCTATTTTAGCATCCACTTTTTCGTGCTTTGCATGGGTTGAATGGAATTTGTTGAGGAAGACTTTTTAAGGCTGGATACCCTTCCTGTCACCAACCCTCACCTGCTTCCAAGTAAAGTAACATTTCACCATGGGCAGACATGTTTTCATGGATGATTGGAAATAAATGACACCGATTGTATAGTGGTGACACTTACATCTATCACGTGATGTCAAGCCAAGGAGAAAGTAACATACCTGCACACGCAAACACACACACACGACAAGCTTCTTTGAATTTCTATCAACCAAATTCACTCACGAAGGATTTGGTCAGCCTGTGGCTATTGTAGAAGACATTTGCCCAAGGTGCCATACAGTGGAACTGAATTTGGAACCATATGATTGGGAAGCAATGCCTGAACGTGTATATATATATATATATATATGGTGTTGCCATCCGGTTTCACCAGTCCTCAGTCAAATCGTCCAACCCATGCTAGCATGGAAAGCGGACGTTAAACGATGATGATGATGATGATGATATATATATATATATATATATATATATATATATATATATATATATTATTCATTTATTTCCTGTATGTGTGCTCTGCTGAAGAAGGAAAAGCCACTGGGGAAATCCAGATATTAGCTAATCCAGGGCTATCTATATTGTTATTAATTTTGTTAACTTGCTGCTTTGATTTCAACATGTAACTTTGTGACTTTTATGTGGTGAGATGATATAGTGTCTACTTTCAGTATAAAGGCTAGAAAATTTCTTTCTATGCTCTTAATTATAATTGGAAACAGAGTGAATCCTGTCAGGCATGTGTCTCTATGTATTTGTGTTTGTTCCCTATCACCACCTGACAACAGGTGTTGGTTTGTTTATGTTACTGTAATTTAGGGGTTTGGCAAAAAGCTACTGATAGACTTAAGTGCCAGACAAAAAAAAAAGATAGTACTGGGGTCAATTTGTTCAGCTAAACCCATCAAGATATTGCCTCAGCATGGCTACAGTTCAGTGACTGTGACAAGTAAAAGATAAAATCTGGTTGGATGAGGTGGTGGTGGTGGTGGTGGTGGGCAGGAGTCCTGGTATTTATCAGTTAGAGAACCATTGCTTTAGGTGACAAACATCAAATGCCTTTATATAATGACAGATGATATAGTTACTCAAAAATGGCTGTAAAATCCACAAATACTGTGATTGAGTTTCGTTGAACTAATAATCTCTCATTCTAGAATAATTATTTGATCAAGTTTCATTCATGTTCCAAGTTTGTTCATGTCGTCTGTTACTTATCGGCTTTTCATTTTTCATCAATATTATTAGACTTAAAACGGCAGTGAGCTGGCAGAATTGTTAGGATGTTGGGCAAAATGCTTACCAGCATTTCATCCATCTCTACGTTCTGGGTTCAGATACTGCTGGGGTCAACTTGCCTTTCATCCTTTTGGGCTCGATAAAATAAGTACCAGCTGAACACTGGGGTTAATTTAATCCACTTAGCTCCCTTCCTTCAAAATTGCTGGACTTGTGTCAAAATTTGAAACCAATATTATATTAAGCTTATAAATCTGCTTTTTTTTTTGCAGCCAGCTGTTTACAGCATCAACAGATAAGAACCTCGCCATTTGGGATGTAGAAGCTGGTGCACGTATCAAGAAACTGAAAGGGCATCAAGACTTTATAAATTCCTGTTGCCCTGCACGCCGTGGACCACAGTTAATATGTAGTGGAGCAGATGATGGAACTATCAAGGTTTGTCTCTCTCTCTCTCTCTCAGCCAATACAAACATTTGCTACAGTGGAGACATTACTGATCTTTTAACCTCTCATCTCTGTAGAAACCATGCCAAAACAGACAATGGAGCCTGGAGTGGCCCCTAATCATACCAGCTCTTGTAAAACCACCCAACCCATGCTAGTATGGAAGCAGTCGTTAAATGATTATGATGATAACATAACACAAACACACACAGACATAACATTCAAACATGGATTTTCTGTCTAACAGATTCACTCAAACGTTATTGGTCAGTCTGGGGCTATGATAGAAGACACTTGCTCAAGGTACCATGCAGTGGAACTGAACCTGAAACCACATGACAGCAAAAAACCTCTTAACCATGCAGCCGTGCCTAATTAGAAACTTTTTTTAACATCATCAGTACTAACTACTGAACCTATTGAGCTATGTTAATTACAATTACTGATATCAAGTTTATTTTAATGAAACCTCTTTGTTGCTTGACATGCTAGTAAATTCTGGGTAATGTGAAACAGAGGTGGGGAAACTTTTTAGTGCAGTGGGCAAAAATTTACAAAGAAAATGGTCCACAGGCGGAACACAAGTTCTAACTCTTATATCTGTGTAGATCTTGTATATATCTAATGTATAATTCGATATACGTTAATAAAGATAAGTTTAACTCATTAAATTAACGCGTAACATCTTCATTAATGCCGCCATTGAATTTAGCACATTTATATTACTTATGAGGTTTCTATACTTTTCAGCTAGAGTGTAGTTGGGTCTGAATGGGGTGGTACAAACCTAGCAATATGTGTTTTATAGTGAAAACAAAATTTCTATTCAAATAGCAATTACCAGACAAGTTTCTGTTCTTTTACAAAGAAAAAGGTCCACAACCTATGTTGCAAAAAGGCATACGAATATTGTATAAATTTTATAATTGAAAAATTTACTATATTTTGTACATACGAGTATATCATCCAGTGAGCTTGTGAGTGCCATTGTGCCTGCGTGGGGGGGGGGGGGGGTCCCCACCCCTGCTGTAAAACAAAAGAAAAAAACGGGATGGTCATGGCTGGAAAACCATTTGATCATAGGTTTGTGCTCTCTAGACTAGCCTGATGACTAAACTAAAATTGCTTTCTGCGAGTCTTTTATTCTTTTCACTTGTTTCATCTATCAGACGGTGACCATGCTGGGGCACTGCCTTCACGAGTTCAGTTGCACAAATCAACCACAGTATTTATTTTGTTTTTAAATCTGGTACATGTTCTGTTGGTTCTCTTTTGCCAAACTGCTAAGTTACTGGGACATAAACAAACCAGCACTGGTTGTCAAGTAGTCTCATGGGGACAAACACAAACACACACATATATACGCACAACAAACTTCTTTTAGTTCTGGCTACCAAATCTACTCACAAGGCTTTGGTTGGCTCAAGGCTATAGGTGACGCTTACCTGAGGTGTCATGCAGTGGGACTGAACTTGAACCATGTTGTTGGGGGAGCAAACTCCTTACTACATAGCCACCATGTTGATTATTTTATTGTAAAATATTGGGTTACTCTGTTAAGCATATTTCACAAAGGCGGAGTGTTATTGATTGGGCTCTATGGAAGGTAGCCAACTCTTCTAGGGTTTGAATTCAAAATCCAGACTTAAGAAACGAGCAAAAAAGTAAACTGCAAGGATTTTAGTTTGGCACTTGGTTACTAATTTTGTCATAAAGAGTGAAGGATTCTTTCACTGGTTTCAGTCATTTGATTGCAGCCATGCTGGAGCACCACCTTAAAAGGTTTTTAGTTGAAGAAATCAACCCCAGGACTTATTCTTTGTAAGCCTAGTACTTATTCTCATGGTCTCTTTTGCCAAACTGCTAGGTTATGGGGACATAAGCACACCAGCATCACTTGTCAAATGATAGAAGTGGTGGTCATCATCATCATCGTTTAACGTCCGCTTTCCATGCTAGCATGGGTGGGGAACACAAATGAAGACACACATGCTAACATATACAGTGGGCTTCTTTCAGTTTCTGTCTACCAAATCCACTTACAAGATCTTGGTTGGCCCAGGGCTATAGTGGAAGACACTTGCCCAAAGTGCTCCACAGTGGGACTGAACCTTGAACTATGTGGTTGAGAAGCAAGCTTCTTACCACACAGCAATGCCTGCACCTAGTATTTTCAAAATGTTATGTTTATGAATTTGTTTTGCAAGATTCCTGATATGAAATTGTGTATTGAAACAGATATTGTTATATTTCAGGATGGTCATTTGTTTTTTCTTACCATTTGCACTATGTATTCGTTTTTCACTCATTTATTATTGTTCTTATTTTATCTTATCTCCATTTCACACACCTGTGACCTTTTCAGCTACTCTTTCATCCACGTGTTTCCTCCTTTTCTGTTTAGTCCATCCTGAAATACTTTGAAAAAGCATTTTCATTAAAGGTATAAAAATGAAATATCTGATTCCACTGTTATTCCTATTTCAGTTGTGGGATTCTCGGAAGAGAGGAGCTATACAGACTTTTCAGAATGTTTATCAAGTTACTTCTGTCACATTTAGTGACACTGCTGAACAAATCATTTCTGGGGGTATTGACAATGACATCAAAGTTTGGGATTTAAGGAAGAATGATATTTTATATCGTTTAAGAGGTCACACAGATACACCGACAGGCTTGGAGTTAAGTCCTGATGGTTCTTACTTATTATCCAATGGCATGGATGGTACTGGTAAGTAATGTCCTTTTATTTTTAACATAGATGATATGAAAAATGTGCAGTATTTTGTTGGAACTATGTTTTTGTTGCTGTGCAGTGTGTCTTCATGATCATTTTTGCCTTTGGCATTTAGGTTACTCTGTCAGATGTAATGCTTATTCATTCATTGTTTTGAATTACTCATGCATTATCTCACAGTTTTGAGATTTCAATGATGTGGCCATTTATTTTTTAAAATGATATTGTAGTGTGTGAGAAGTCGAATCTTGGGTGATTTTGAAAATAGAATTGGAAGAAGATTTGGGCTGGTATACCCAGTTTAAAGAGTTAAGTCAGCTTTCCATGTTGGCATAAATTAGATAGGTTGTCACGGTTTAACCCTTTAGCATTTAAACTGGCCATATCTGGCCAAAATATTTTACCTGTTTTATTCTCAAATCAGCCAGATTTGGCCTCTCACACCTACTCTACAATGTCATTTTCAAAATAAACAGTCACACCATCCAAATCTCAAGGCTATCAGATAGTGCATGATCAGTTCAGAAACAATGTGAATAAATAAGCATTACTTTTGACGAAGTAATCCAAATGCTAAAAGATTATGTCAGGACTTATTCTATTACTCTCCGAGATGGCTTGGAGGATCAAACCTGGCTTGCACATTTTATTTTTGATTTGGCTTCTATGATTGGATGCTCTTCCTATCAGCAACCACTTCTTTGGAGGCAGTTTATTGCAGCACTAGAGAGAGAGAGAGAGAGATTGTCATGCTCTTAATAACACTAAAGAGTCCTCTCTTGCCACGTCTCAGCTCATGTCATAACCATTTTATAGTGTTCTGGGTGGATTTCATAATGATACCAACACCAGCAGTTCTGTGTTTAACTGTACTTAAGTATCTTTTCCTTGTTTCAATCATTAGACTTTAGCCTTGAGAAGTTTTTAGTCAAATGAAGTGACTCCAGTATTATTTTAAAGCCTGATACTTATTCTATTGGTGTCTTTTGCTGATCCACTATGTTATGGGGGATGTAAGTACACACCAACACCAGATGTCAAATGGTGGTGGTGGACAACACAGACACACACACATCTGATGGGCTTCTTTCAGTTTCTGTTTACCAAATCCACTCACAAGGCGCTACACAGTGGAACTGAACCTGGAACCACATGGTTGGGAAGTAAGCATTTTACCACACAGCCACACCTGCCCCTATAGTAGTTAGCTTTTTTTTTTTTTTAAATCATTCAAATGCAGACATGGCTGTGAAGATGAAAGTTTACTTCAGGACCACTTAGTTTTGGGCTCAGTGCATGCAACACCCTCGACAAGTGTCTTCTATTGTAGCCTCGACTCAACCAATGTTTTATGAGTGAATTTGACATGTAAAAACTGTAGAAAGCCCATCGTATAAATATATATATATATGTATGTATGTTATCAATCAGTTTCATTTCTGTATTTCTTGTCCATAGAGAAAGAGCCGGACTCTAACATAGATTCAAGGCTCCTTCATTGGAACTTTTATCAACATCATCTATGTATTTGTGCATATGTGTGTGTGTGTGTGCAGTATTTGGTGTTAGTGTATGCGCAGATTTGTATGTTTGTATTATGGATGCGTTTTTATGTCTAGATGCATGCATATGTATTTATGTGCTAAATTTTTGTAAAGTTTTACATATCTTTACAGTTCCATTGATGGCTTGAATCTGTAGTCTTCTAATCAGCTTTTTTCTTTCAGGTTTTGAGAACCCTAATTTTTCCAGGTTTTTGTTGAAGCAGTTCGTTACATATCCCAATGCCCC
>NC_068990.1:58984769-58985416 GCF_001194135.2 Octopus bimaculoides | reverse complement strand
GTCGAAGAGATATGACATGGCATTCAAAGGCAGTCTGAATTGATGTTAGGCCCCTCCCTCCTTTATTTCGTTTTAGGTATAGGCGGTCTACATCGCTATTGATGTGAAAGTTGTTCGTGCTCGTTAGTATTTTTCGGGTCTTCACATCAAGGGCTCGGATTTCATCGATCGTCCAGTCAAGTATCCCGAATGTCGGTATGAGTTCCGAGGTCCATATTTTCCTAACCCGATTTCTGGATTCCTTAGTAACACGTTCTTTGTTACAGGTACCTTCATATAATACGTTTTCATCTACTCCCAGGTATCTGTAGGATTCCTCATCAGATATTGGAGAAACAGATAGGCCATTGATGGAGATGTTGTTAGGGTGGTTTTTAGCCTTTCCTCGTTCCACAACCATATAGGAACATTTATCTTGGCCAAACTCTAGTCCTACATCACCAGAAAATGTTGTGACCAAGTCGAGGCTTTTTTTCATATCATCCATGTTCTTGGCATACAATTTCAAATCATCGACAAAGAAGCAGTGCGTAATTTTGGTGTTTCTGTTTGCCTGCGTTCCAATTAGATACCCTTCAGACTTCTTCAGCATGTATGATAATGGGTTTACCGACAGTATGAACAGCATCACAGAGAGGCTGTCTCCT
>NC_068990.1:58981107-58984643 GCF_001194135.2 Octopus bimaculoides | reverse complement strand
GGCCCAGGAAGATGTCAGGTTAGATATGGCATTAATCAAGTTCCCTGGGACTTTAGCAAGTCGGAGGGCTTCTATCATCCACGAATGGGGGACAGAGTCGAAGGCTTTTTTATAGTCAAGCCACATGGAGACCAGATTTCTTCTGTGCTGCCGTACCTCCGTCATTACTGCCTTATTTATAAGGAATTGTTCAGTACATCCCCAGACTCCTTTCTTCCCAGCTGCTTGTTCAGCTGTGATTATACTATTGTTTTCACAGTGGTCCTGGAGGAATCTGTTTAGGCATGCTGTATAAATCTTATACATTAAATTTTGGCATGCAATAGGCCTGTAATTTTTTGTCAATTGGGTTTCCTTGCTTTTCGGAACAAGCTTTGTTTCCGCCAGAGCCAACCAGTCTGGTATGCTGCCATCTCCATTGAGGGCTTGCTGGTACAGTTTAATAAGGTACGGTCGGTAACAGGTAATGTATGTATGTATGTATAGTGTTAATATACACAAGTAATTACACACACACTGTAATTACTTGTGGATGTTGACACTATTTCACTTGAGCAAAATGGCAAGTGAAGTTTATAAAGCCTTGCCTACATTACGTCTGGTCACTATGCACTTTCAGTGCACTGGGGAATAAAGAATTTCTTACTTATAAAATAGGTATGGGTTGACGATGAGACGAGCATCTGACCACAAAACTTTGCCTCAGATACATTCCCCTCTTCCAACCTATGTAAGTATGGAAAAATGGTCGTTAAATTCTGTTTTTCCACCTCACTTGCTGGTAAGATGGCGATGATCTTTGTGTAACAGAATTAAACTTCAGTATAACAAGTAAAGCAATGGCTTTCTGTATGTTTTTCTGAATTTTAAAATGTAGATCTTTTGGTTTTACAGGTGAAGTGATAAAATAATTTTGTTTTATTTTCGGTGTCTCTAAGTCAAAAGGATAGAGAACTACTTTAGTCATATGACTTAACGCTTTTGTTAGCCGATATCTGTTGAAATACATTGCTTTTGTTTTGGTTAATTTTGAAAATAATGAAGAATTTAGAAAATTACTTTATGGTTATTAAGTTGGTGCTTAGAACGTAAATTAACGTGAAATTTTCGATGGAAGAGTATAATTTACATGATTATGAAACGGAAAGTGACATGGGAGACAACTCCTTGTATTTACCACTTTTAAATGATGTCAAACCCTATACTGTCATTTTTAAAACAGCTGTATCTCACCGACTCATTAATCCATCATTATACTATATCCCAAAGAAATATATGAAGCATAGGTGTTTCATAAATATTTTTTTCAATTTAGATCTTATTTTAGTGTATAATTGGTAACTTTAGATTGAACAATAACTTTGTTTAGATGTTTTGAAATTTTGTTTTTTTTAGCTGATATACAATGCCAAGGTGGAAACTAAGTGGAAAAACGAATCCATTTTACTGTTTTCGTGATCTCACTTTTAATCTCGTTTGATTTTTCTTTCGTGCTGCCTTTGTAAACCTACACAAAAATACTTTAAAAAAATATAAGCTTATTCTTTTATTTTGATAAATTATAAATACATTACTTAAATATTTGATATTTGGATTGAAATGTGTTTGATTTTAGTTGAGTGATTTCTGGCTAAGTTTGATTACACATCTTTACCACCATTTTCTCTCCACTTTTCCAGATGGGGTAACCATGTATCCCTTCCACAGCAATATACCTGTTTCTTATTTCTTTATTGCCCACATGGGGCTAAACACAGAGGTGACAAACAAGGACAGACAAAGGGATTAAGTCGATTACATCGACCCAGTGCGTAACTGGTGCTTAATTTATTGACCCCGAAAGGATGAAAGGCAAAGTTGATCTCGGAATTTGAACTCAGAACGTAATGGCAGACGAAATACCACTAAGCATTTCGCCCAGTGTGCTAATGTTTCTGCCAGCTCACCACCTTACAGCAATATACCTGTTTCTGTCCTCCTATCGTACTTCCATCAGACACAGAGCCACCTCCCTAAATACTCACTCCATGTTTCATTTGAGAGTTCTTAGTCTTGCTAGTTACTTGGCAACTTCACTGGTGCTGTGCCATGTCAGAAGCACCCAGTACACTTTATAAAGTGGTTGGTATTAGGAAGGACATTGAGTCATAGAAACCATGCCAAAGCAGACAGAGAGGGACACTGTCCTTGCTCACCATTCCTAACAAACCATCTAACCCATGCCAGCATGGAAAACGGACATTAAATGGTGTTACCTCTTAATATTCCCATCAAAAATTTCAAGGTTCATATCACATTATTTGCTTAACTATTTCTCTAAATCAAGTACTAGTTTACAGATTTTCCTTACAAAGCTGATTACAAAGTGATTAAGTAATTTTTCCTCTTATTTTCATTCCTGTCCTATTTAACCATTTAGCATTGAAACTGGCCATATCTGGCCTAAATATTCTACTTCTTTTATGTTTAAACTAGCCAAATCTGGCCTCTTACACCTACCTTACAATATACGATAATGCATGATTAATACAAAACTGTGTAAATAAGCATTACACTTGACAGAGTAATCTGAACGCTAAAGGGTTAAATAACATTAAATCATGGGCTAAAAATTGCTATGTGCTATTTATTAATTACTTCTAATAGTTAATTTGTTTTAATTTAGGTGTTTTCAGTTTTTCTTTCTTTTTTTCCAGTGCGAATTTGGGATGTACGACCATTTGCGCCTCAGGAGCGCTGTCTGAAATTGTTTCAGGGACATCAACATAGCTTTGAGAAAGTAAGAGGTTTATACTTCTTTATTGATACAGTTTGTGAATTTGCATGCTCCATGGTCATTCATGACCACTGTACATATATCTGCTGTTAAAGACTATTGTATGGTTGTAGAAGCAATTAGTACAACTACTTCTTTACCTCACCCATTAATCAATACAGCCATATTATTATTATATATTACTGAAACTACATCTTCAACACTATCCATTGCCAAAGTGCCGATAAAACTTTGCACAGTGGTAAAAGGCCAGATTAAGTGGTTTTGCAGCATCTAGATTAATTACCCCACATATAATGCAAGCTAATAAAGGATGCATGGCTCAGTGGTTAGAGCAGTGTTTCTCAACTGGAGTTCCTCCAAACCCTAGGGTTCCATGAGAAAAAGTGAGATAAACTTATGCTAATTTCATGATTGTTGTATTACTATACATGCACAACATATTATTGGTTATTGTAATATAGACATCATCCTATCTGACCTATTATGGTATCAAAAAAATATAACAACCATATATATATATATATATCATCATCATCATCATCATCGTTTAACGTCCGCTTTCCATGCTAGCATGGGTTGGACGATTTGACTGAGGACTGGTGAAACCGGATGGCAACACCAGGCTCCAGTCTGATTTGGCAGAGTTTCTACAGCTGGATGCCCTTCCTAACGCCAACCACTCAGAGAGTGTAGTGGGTGCTTTTACGTGTCACCCGCACGAAAACGGCCACGCTCGAAATGGTGTCTTTTATGTGCC
>NC_068990.1:58970435-58978902 GCF_001194135.2 Octopus bimaculoides | reverse complement strand
TATATATATATATATATATATGGTTCATGTGGTAAATATATATATATACATATATATATATATATATATATATTTACCACATGAACTACGATGAAAAATATATGAGAAAGATATAGTGTATAATTTTTTTGTGCAGGGTTCCTTGAGACATGTAATTTATTTTAAGGGTTATGCAAGAGTAAACAGTTTGAGAAACACTGGGTTAGAGCGTCAGGCTCAATGATAGGGTACTGAGTTCGATTTCTGAACCAGGCTGTATGTTGTGTTCTTGAGCAAAACGCTTTATTTCACATTGCTCTAGTTCACTCAGCTATAGAAATGATTTGCAATGTCACTAGTGCCAAGCTGTATCTGCCTTTGCCTTTCCCTTGGATAATATTGGTGGCATGGAGAGGGGAGGCTGGTATGCATGGGCGACTGCTTGTCTACCATAAACAACCTTGCCCAGACTTGTGCCTCAGAGGGGAACTTTCTTGGTGCAATCCTATGGTCATTCATGACCAAAGGAGGTCTTTACCAATTACCCTAATGGAATATTTATCAATTACATTGTAGTCCTACGACCTACTTTTATGAACTGTATCTTGTCTTTCAGTTTATGATAATAGTTGATAAAATAGATCCCTTTCCCAACCTGGGGTGCTAAAATCATTTCAGTGGGTCTGAGAATTAGTATTTAATTCCTGCTCATCATCATCATTTAATGTCCGTTTTCCATGCTGGCATGTGTTAGACAGTGTGACAGGTGCTGGCAAGGTCAGGAGCCACACCAGGTTCCATTGTTTTGGCATGGTTTCTAGTTGGATGCTCTTCCTAACAGCAACCACTTTCAGAGTGTATTGCATGCTTTTTACATGGCATCAGCACCAAAAGGTCACTGGGTACTTTGCATGACAAAAACCCTTCAACTAGGTGGTGGTGGTGGTAGCAGGAGGGTCATTTTGACTTATCAAAGATAAGTCGATTGTACTTCAGCACAATGTGTGTGTGTGACAAATGAGGCTTTCTGTCTTTAATTTTACATTCTCAATCAGTCTCTCAACTGAAACTTTTACCTGGTTTGGATAACCCTGACATTAGGCAAAATGCCATCCTTATACTATTAGTGGTTTCAAAATATGAAAACCTGACAAGCAGGAAAGACATAGTTATCATTGCTATTAAGTACCTATAGGTGCAGGCACAGCTGTGTGGTAAGAAGTTTGCTTCCCAGCCACATGGTTCCAGGTTCAGTCTCATTGTGTGGCAACATGGGCAAGTGTCTTCTACTATAGCCTCGGGCCAACCAAAGTCTTGTGAGTGGATCTGATAGACGGAAACTGAAAGAAGTCCATCATATATGTGTGTGTGCACCCCAATCACTGCTTGACAACTGGTGTTGGTGTGTTTACGTCCCTGTAAATTAGCGGTTCAGCAAAAATGACCGATATAATAAGTCCTGGGGTTGATTTGTTTGATTAAAGCCCTTCAAGGCAGTGCTCCAGCATGGCCACAATCAAATGATTGAAACAAATAAAAGAATAGATAGCTATGTTTGAGCAACAGAGTTTTGGCATGGATATAATTGATCACATATTTTGAAACAAACGTATCCAGCACTCTGGATTTAGTATACATTTCTGTTAGCACACTTGTTTCTAATTCCTTCATAATCCAGCCTTAAATTTTGATTGGCTAAAGTTAAAGCTTGTATGAAATGCATTATCTTTATTAGATGTAGAATACCCTACACATAATGATGATTAACATGTTTATTCTTAATACATTCTGGCAGAGTCAAATGCAAATATTTTAGTCACTGTTGTGTGTGTCACAGAAGAATAACTTCACTTTTCTACATTGACAGTTTATTCTTAACATACTTGACTCATTGATGCAAGGGATTCTGGGACATTGGGTTTTAACAAATTCTCTCATCAGCAACAAGGATCCAGACCGTTAAGCTGATATAAGTCACTGGCTTTGTTTATAATTTCAACTAGCAAGACTGTTTGCTGATCAGTGCTGATCTCTGCCAACCGATAAAAACTATTTGCAGTGTACGATGAAATCTGAAGTGATGAAATAGAAATCATTGTTCCAGATTTCGCTGTACTCAGTGCAAATAATTATTTTTTTAAATCTACAATTAAACTAATTTAGAATTATCCATTCCATTTCTTAGCCATATTGCAAGTGCTAAAGTGTGAATTTGGTTTCTTATCAACTATTGTTGAATATATGTCAGTTTTTAATATTTCTCATTCATTGCAGAACTTACTGAGATGTTCTTGGTCAACTGATGGTCGTAAGATCTCTGCTGGCTCCGGTGATCGATTTGTATATATTTGGGATACAGCGACACGACAGATTTTGTACAAATTACCAGGTCACACTGGCTCTGTGAATGAAGTAGACTTTCACCCGCATGAACCAATTGGTAAATATGTTTGTTATCATTTATATAATAATCTGCTTGTTCATTTGCCTATGCTTTAGTTTGTTAGAGAGGTGAATTGAATGAGATGTGGAGTTAAAGTGAGAGAGAGAGAGAGGAGGAGTTTGAGTCGAGAAGAAAGAAATGAGGAAGTAGAGAAAGATGTATAATAAGGTCAAATGCTTCATGTGGTTAGTTGAAGCAAGAGGCAAAAAGTGAGAGGGAGAGAGAAGTGTTAATGACATGCTGTTGGGTGGGGAGAGAAAGGTGAACAGAAAGAGAGAAATGTACAGATCTTCTAGGATGAGGCTCGTCTTCTAGGCTGTAGTTTCTGGTTCGGAATTTCTGGAACCACCATTGACACTGGCTTATGCTTATTGTCCTGACCCATATACAGCATTAATATTCCTTGCACGTTCCATTGCATTGTTGCCTTTATTGAACTCATAAAGGAAAATATGCTGAATATGCACCTTTGTCACTTCCATTATAGCTTTGAAAAAATATCTGTTAAAATCGAACTGCACTCTTCAAAACTTGCACTAAGAATAAGACCATGGTAAAATTACTACCTGCTTTTATTGCAAGTTGATGCAGGTAGTTTATCCCGTCCCACTCTAACTTTTAGTTCATGCAATTGAAAAAAACCACATTCTTTATGGGCTAACCCAATATCATGCTGTGAAGAAGGGATACAGGCATTTTAGACAGTTGTCTTTTATCAAAAATAGAAGGAAGGAAAAGTGAGGAAAAAGACATCTTCTAGGTAAGAAAAAAAAGTCTAATGTAGTGTTATTAAGACTGAAGCTAGTAATTAATGGTAAGCAGATTTATCATCATTTAAATTCTGTTTCCCATGCTGCTCTGGGTTGTATGGTTTGATAAATTCTAGCAAGCTGCAATGTCAGCTTTAGCTTGGTTTCTACAGTGGCATGCCCTTCCTAATGCAAACCACTTTACCATGGGTATTGGATGCTTTTTTTTATGCCATTGGTAACTTGCAAGAAAAGAAAAGTATAGCAGAAGGAAAAGGAAAAAGATCCATCCCCCGATCAAGTGGGAGGGATATCAAGAGGTTGAGAAGTGTATTGCTATAGAGTAGATGCACGAGTACCCAACATTATATAGGGATGGGTGTAGGTAGCTGGAAAGAATATAGAGATGATTCATGGTGACAAGATGCCAGAGTATCTCAGATTAAACAGTGCTATGTGAGGGAGAAGTAGCAGATGATCATAAATGAGGTAGATTTTGAGGTTTCTATTAAGAGATGCTGCTTTAGATGGAGTAATTACAGTTGTATTTCATAATTAATATATTTTCATGTTTTCCTTTTCAGTTATGTCATGTTCAAGTGACAAGAAAATCTACCTTGGTGAAATAGCTTGAAGATATTAAATTTTCATTCATATGGTTTAAGAGATTAAAAAGAAAAAGGTCCTCATTTTGTCTCGACTGTTCATATGTCACTCATTTATTTCTTATCAATGCCTTGTCCCTCTCTTGTCAGTTTGAAACATTCTCACAGACAATATTACTTATGCCTTTTATGTAACAGAAGCAGTATTAGATTAAATGAATAGCCATCTATGTATCATATTTAATGTAAATACATTCTTGAAGGGCGAATTTACTGCGGTATTTGTCTGGAGGCAACATCTCTAATGAATGTGTTGTGTTGGAAAATGCAATATATGTTAAATGCAGACAAGAATCGCCCTAGCAGGAACTAGTGAGAACATTTGATACATTTCTGCCTCATTGAGCATTGTCAATAGCATGTACTCACAACCAGATGCTTGTTAAGAAAAAAATTTTTCACCACCAAATATATAGGAAAACAGTAAATAACACTGGTGTTACAAATAGTTGTCTGGCTCAATAAAAATCTGTTATATGGAACTGGATAATAGATTAAAATAATAATTTATATATCATACTTCATGTAAACATGTATTTACATTATGATACATAGATTTTTTACACACAGCTATATAGCTTTCTGCTCTGTTATTGAGGTAAAATAGTGGTGGAATTGCAGTGCTTGATCAACGCATCGTCATGGGTTCCTGTTTTACAACAGTCAAAGTGTTGTGTTCCTCATTAAGAAATTTGTGACTCCTACTACTCTGCTGAGTGGTTGAGAGTAGGAAAGGCATCTAGCTGTAATGCCCAATGTTTCAACATAATCCATCCATGGGAGCAGAGTAAAATAGCTGTCATATGCAGGCATAAATCTTTATGGTAAATGGGAATGAAATGTTTGAAAATGAGATAAATGTTACTATTCTACTACTGATTTATACTATGTTCTGGATAAAGGCTTGGTAAAAATGAATTTCTAACTGATATATAACTTGTTACATATACTAAGGCAGTCAATACACCAATTAGAAATTATGATTTCATCTGCAACTTTTTTTTCTCTATCCTCTATATCTGTCATATAATTTCATCTCACCACCACCTTATTGAAAACTGAATACTGATGTGTGAGCTTCCTACGTCGAACCAACACAAAATATTTTCAAGTATTTACAATTATTTTTTTAATAAAACAAATTTGAAACAAACAAAAAAAAAGATAAATAAATAACTCACCAGATCTCTTGTTAATCTTTTATCTTGTACTTATTTCAGTGATAGAGTTGCAGCCTTCAAGGGTTTCTTCAAACAAATTGACCCTTGTACTTAATATTTTAAGTCTAATATTTATTCTCTCAGTCTCTATTGTTGATGTAAACAAACCATCACTGGTTGTCAAGTGATGGGGGAACAAACAGAAGACACATCTATATCACTTAACTGTCCGGATGTTTTGCGTTCTCGTCCCATTTTGTATTTATATATATATATATATATAATTATTACAATTAAAAGGGTAAAGGATTATCAATTTATTAATTTAATAATAAATTAATAATTCATAATTTTTACCAAGCCCTTTGGTATGAAAACACCATTATCGGTGAAGAACTTATTTAAAAGTTCTTATACATTTATAAACATAATTAAGGGGTCAGCAACAGTTGCTTCACCACATACCGAAGTTCAGAAATAGCAGCTAAAGTGTTGAAACTTCTTGTTTTGCCTTTGTGAGTTACAAGTAATGTTATCTGTTGGAGTTTCAGCACTTTAGCTGCTATCTCTGAACTTCGGTATGTGGTGAAGCAACTGTTGCTTAATTATGTGTATATATATATATATATATATATATATGAAAGCATGTTGCTTAGTGGTTAGGAATATTCAACTTACAATCATATGGTTGTGAGTTCAATTCCCGATGGCACGTTTTGTCCTGGAGCAAGACACTTTATTTCATATTTGTTCCAGTCCACTCAGCTGTGAACAGGAGACGTGAGATGGAGAGTTGCTGAAGAGATCACAAAGATTTCCAGACAAAGGATATAAAATAAGAACAATAATTAATCTGAAGTGAAGAACGAATTTTATAGTGCACGTGTTTATTTTGTGCAAAAAAAAATTAAACGACTATCTCAAAATAAAACTAATTACAGAAAGGCTTTACTGTATGTTTAGCCACCAGGTCAGCTCTGACCTGATTAAGTGAGTGACCCTATCATCAAAAGGCTTTCCAGTCGTGACCATATAGTATTTTTCTTTTAAGAGTATCTACGTTTACATTTATCCAATGTGTTCTTCCCTTTTAAAAAACAGTAAAGTGATTTGGCTGCTACTTCTAGCATATCAATGGACCATTTATATGGCGTCTTTTGTTTTATAACTGATGAGTTAAAATGTGTAATCCATGTCAAAGCTTGCTGCAAAACTGGAAATAATAATTAAAATAACAAAACAAATATATCAGTACAGGTAATCAAACTTTAATTATTTTTACCATACCAAGCAGAAATGATTGCAAAACTCTGAGTTGTGGTTAGTTAGTTAATTATTTATTTATTTAAACCTGAACTTCACTCTATTTCGAAAGCACTGTAATGAATAACTTAACAGACGTAAGTTTATATGCAGGAATAAAGATTTATTCCCCTTGCATCGTATAAATTCCGACCATTTTAATCTTGTCGCTGTATTTCTAACTGTAACTTCCAACCATTGTATTTTAACTTAAGTATGAAAATAATAATAAAAATTTGGAAGGATTGAATAAAATAAACATCTTTTTCCATTATTAGTCTGGTGCATGAAATATAACGTATACAAGTTCTTAGAAACTATAGTGACTAGTTTTCAGAACACTTTAAATCAAGTTTTTTTTTTCTATTATAGAACCCAGAGCAAATAATTAAAACTGACATTTATTTATTTTATTGTTTTTAACAATTTTAAGTTCCTTACAAACATGCTTTTGAAGAACCAAGTCTGTAATATAGTTTAGCTTTCTCAGTTAAAGCCGTTTGACTTTACTTTTGCATGTAATGCCTTTGACAAAGGCACAAATATCTCAATAGTTCTGTTTTTCTTCCATGTCAATTTGCAGGCTATTGTATAGAGTCAGAAGTTTTTTAACATTTTGGTACCTTATTTGCTCTATTCATCAAGTTACAACAGAAGCAGTCTAGAAGTAGAGGCCATCCTGAAGTTCTTTGATCCCACACTGATCAGTTCTTGTTCTTTGAGGTGAAGAATTATTTCACTTAAGCTTTCACCTCCACTTGGTTGATGAAGTGTTGCAAGCACAGAAAGTGAGCCATCAATTGGAACAGATAATAATAATCTGAGGGGGCTAGGTCCAGACTATATGCTGGGTGTGGCATCAGTTTGATTCTTTCAATCTCCTACAATTTATTCTGGGTCGTTTGTGCAGTGTGAGGTCTTGCGTTATCTTGTTGCAGAAGAGTTCGCTTTCTGTTAAGTGATGCTGGGTATTTTCGCTGTACAATGGCATACATCTGCTCCAGCTGTTTGGAGCATAGGTTGGCATCAATGGTTCAACTGTCTGGAACAGACTCGTAGTGAATTATCCCCTCATAGTTCCACCAGGTGCAGAGCATTACCTTGTGTTCAAAACGCCCATGTTTGGTGACAATTTCTGGAAACTGGCCCTTGCTTATGCACGTTTGGATTGTAAAAAAATATCTCCCTTGAGTTATTACTTCTTCCAATCCATGGCTTACTTCCTGCACTCGCAATGCTTCATCAGCCATGAGATGGTAGAAGCTTCAGTGTAGGAGTTCTTTGTCTTAAAGGACAAGAACTGGTATCAGTGTGGCATCAAAGAAATGGCAGAAAGGTGGATTTAGACGGTGCAACACAATGGTCTCTACTTTGAATGCTAGACTTATTTTAGTTGTAACTTGATGAATAGAGCAAATAAGTTACCAAAATATTACAAAACTGTTGACTCAACACAATATGTTCCAAGTGGAAAAAGAAATATTTTCACTCAGTTTCAGGGATTTACTATATCTTATATTATTGAGCCCAGAGAAAGAGAGAGAAATGAAAGCAAAAGACAAGTTTGACAGGGTTTTGAATGTAGGACCAAGACTAGATACACTAACAAAACTTCTTTCCATTTAAACAGACCATATCTGACTCAAATATTCCACCTGTTTAATATTCAAACTGTCACAACTTAATCTCTTGTACAATGTCATTTTAAAACTATATAATCACATCATTGAAATCTTAAAGCTACAAGATAATACATAATTAATTCAAAACAATGCAAATTAATAAATATTAAATCGTTGCCAGTGCCGCTGGACTGGCTTCTGTGCAGGTGGCACGTAAAATACACTATTTCGAGCATGGCCGTTGCCAGTACCGCCCGACTGGCCTTCGTGCCGGTGGCATGTAAAAGCATCCACTACACTCTCGGAGTGGTTGGCGTTAGGAAGGGCATCCAGCTGTAGAGACTCTGCCAAATCAGATTGGAGCCTGGTGTAGCCATCTGGTTTCACCAGTCCTCAGTCAAATCGTCCAACCCATGCTAGCATGGAAAGCGGACGTTAAACGATGATGATGATGATAAATCTGAATGCTAAAAGGTAAAATATTAAACAGCTGAAACAGAAAAGTACAATTCATTTCTAAGTCCTTTTTATTTTTTCGATCTTTGTT
>NC_068990.1:58966716-58970425 GCF_001194135.2 Octopus bimaculoides | reverse complement strand
TTCCAATAAAATTTCATGTTAATTTATATCCCAAACACCAGCTTAATAAAGAAAATGTGATATCAGTAATTTCTTCATTATTTTTGAAAATTAATTAAAACAAAGTGTTTCAACAGAAATACAGTAACAAAAAAAAAAAATGTGGGGGTTAAAATGGAAATGGAATACTTGAGGTAGACCTTATCTTTAATGAGGCCATACACAAAGATGAGGTTTGGATGGCGGTCCTTTCAAACACTCTTGTAATTTTTCACAGCCTGGAGGTGACCAGTTCTAAGGAGGTGGGAGAGAAAAATAAGAAACAAACCTCAAAACGGTTTTTCATTTTAAATGAATATTACAACAAATTAAAACAATGAAAATAAAATATATCAACACGTATTTGTAAATGAAGACATGTATACATATGACCTTGTGAGTGAATTTGGAAACTGTAGGAAGCCTCGTGTGTGTGTGTGCAAATGTACATGAATGTTGAGTTCCAATGGTTTCACTGGAATGAAACCGGTATGTTTACATTCCTTGTTGATATCATGACTTATTAATCAGTGCTTTTGAAGATTTGTGAATCTTTTAGCATTTAAATAGATATAGCAAGGTTATATAGCAAAGGTTGAACACATCATAACACCATGGCTGTGTGGTAAGAAGTTTGCTGCCCAACCACATGGTTCCAGGTTCAGTCCCACTGTATGACGCCTTGAACAGTCTTCTACTACAGCCTCAGGCCAACCAGAGCCTTGTGAGTGGATTTGGTAGACGGAAACTGAAAGAAGCCTGTTATGTGTATGTATGTATGCATACCATCTCCTTGCCTTGACATCATGTGGTAGTTGTAAGCGAGTGTCACTGTCATGCCATATCCAGTCGAAATGTTCTATTTGTTTTATGTTCAAACTGGCTAAATCCAGCTCCTCACACTCACCTATAAAAGGTCATTGAAAAAAATAAACAGTCACATCATTGAAAGCTCAAAGCTATGAGATAGTGCACGATTAACTGAAAACAATGTGAATAAAAAAGCATTATATTTGAGAGACCAATCTGAATGCTAAATGGTGAAGCAAATAATTCCTTACATGAAAGTCAATTGGGGTTTAGCGATAAAGTTTTATAGCTTGTTGCTCTTCTTGTCACCATTCAATCCACACAAGCATTGAAAATGAACAAAACCAATTTTGGTGCTACTCAGAATGTATAATTACATTTGCTGAATCACAAATAGAAATGAATAACTGACTCTAGTTTATGTATTGAGTACACTTGGTTTTCCATTTGTAGAGCCAAACCTATATATCATTACCATCATATTTTTTTTTTACCTTTTATCTTTTACTTATTTCAGTTATTAGACTGTGGTCATGCTGGAGCACTACCTTGAAGAATTTTTTTAGCTGAATGATTGATCCCAGTACTTTTTCTTTTAAAGCCTGACAATTATTCTATCAGTCTCTTTTGCCAAACCACTAAGTTACAGAGGCAAATACACAGCACCCATTGTCAAACAATGATGGACACACACACACACACACACATGACAGCACAGGCTTCCTTCAGTTTCTGTCTACCAAATCCACTCACAAGGCTCTGGTTGGCCTGAGGCTGTAGTAGAAGACTGTTCAAGGTGTCATACAGTGGGACTGAACCTGGAACCATGTGGTCAAAAAGCATCATGAACTGGCTGGGGTTTTATCACGCCCTCAGTACTGGAGAGGATGTTAAATCAATGCTAAAGTGTCCCCAGTATCCAACATTAGTCTTTATGTGGAGTTACTACTCTCCTACACAGATAACCTTGTGGGCTTAAAAATCTCTATTCCTTTAATTTTTTTTTTTTTCATAGCTGTTTTACCTTCCTCTTAGCTGTCATATGAAGATAATTAATTACTTCATCTTGTCATTGATTTATAGTGACAAACACTTGTACAACACATGTCACTTTCTAAATATCAGTGACAAGTAAGCACAGAATAATGGGCAACTATTTCAACCACAGATCTTATATCAGAAGGCTATTCCAATAAAAGTATTCTATAGGTCAGTACAGATTTGATTTGAAAGTTTTCCCTTCTCCAGATGGTTTATTTCTTTTACTCCATGCAATATATATATATATATATATATATATATATATATATATAATATAAATAATATATAAACATATGCATATATCCATACATATATGTACACACCTACATCTATATGTATATATACATGCATATATGGGTACATGACATCACAAAAAAAACGTTAAACACCATGAGAAAGGAAAACAGAAAACAAACTTCTTTCAAACAATGAAAAAAAACAGAGAAGCGAGACATGCAACATAAAGAGTATAACCCTTCGTCAGTTGTCCCTGTTCCATCTACTCCGCATTTCGAAGGCAAGGACAATATGTCCTTCCTGTAAAGCAAATTAAATAAAATTTGGAATTTTTTGCGGAGGGTGAAAACGTTAACAAGACAGTAAAACAAACAGTGAGGGCTGTTAAGCTAAGACAATAGAAAAAATGTCTTTTCTATAAGAAGGCAGTGAGCAGAAAGAAAGGTCCCCTTTCGTCACGTGTAAGTGACAAGAGGGTCAAGGAGGAAGAGTTTGAGAGAGAGAGGGAACGGTGAAAGGGACAGAAGAATAGGGAAAGAGTGAGAGAGAAAAACAATGGATGAAGAACAAGAGAGGGAGAGAGATAGACAGGGAAGTGATTGTCCATATGGTGAGTTTATTCCATGCCAGATATCAACCTGATATTTACCTCCATTGTAGTTACTAGGCCTGTTAATTAGCAAGGGTGCTTTTTAGGTGTCACCATCAACTGCACACTTGTGTACTGTTTCTAGATAGTTATTGATGTTATGCTAGGTTTATCTATTCTTTTCACAGGTCCTACTTGCAACCTACAGGATTTCTAGTAAACCTTCTGGTCAAGGTAGTCAGGTGAAGACAGCCATTAAGTTGACAACAAGCTGAGCATGCAACAAGTCATACTAGTTTATACATTACTAGTGGTGTGCAAATATGATACGTCGTAGACATATATAATCACTTTTTTGGGACTGGTGAAACTTGAAGCAGATAAAGCTATAAATAATAGCATGAATATACTGGGCTAAAAGTCCTCCTAGGGTAGAAAAAGTCAAAGGCTTTGGGACAGTCTTGGACATTTTCTATCAGGAGGTTTTTAACCTACTATTTACATGCTATTATTTATAGCTGTATCTACTTCAAGTTTCACTGTTTCAAAAAGATTATCATTTCACTTTCTCTCAAAGTTTCTAAAGTTTTATATCATCAACAATTATATATATATATATTCATTATATTAAGGGCTATTACTACATGTAAATGCCTCATGCTGTATGGGACTCTTAAAGTCAAAACTACTTTAATAAATACACATGATATTGACTTTAAGAGTCCCTTATAGTGTGAGCCATTTATGTGTTGTAATAACCCTTAATATAATGAACATATTTATATTTAAAGGGAATAATAATACATTTTGTATAAATTTTTTCCCTTAACTGGTTTTTCATGCTGGCTACTTGATAAATTCTTATATAAATTTTATCCTTATATTTAATTTATATATACTAACCGGCACTTGGTCAGTTGCAACAATGAGGGTTCCATTTGATCTGACTCGTGGAACACCCAGCTTGCCAGAAGGGAGGCTAGGCGACAGGTTTATTTAGCCAGAGGGGAAGCA